>NW_025746505.1:60000-95000 GCF_021184085.1 Oncorhynchus gorbuscha
TTCTGCTATGGGGGTCTGTGGCCGTCTAGAAAACGACTCACCTGTGTGAGGTACCTTCACTTGTCTTCTGCTATGGGGGTCTGTGGCCGTCTAGAAAACGACTCACCTGTGTGAGGTACCTTCACTTGTCTTCTGCTATGGGGGTCTGTGGCCGTCTAGTAAACGACTCACCTGTGTGAGGTACCTTCACTTGTCTTCTGCTATGGGGGTCTGTGGCCATCTAGAAAATGTCTGCCAAGTGCACTATTAGCAAGAACGAAGCGTCTATATATTATTTATTATTTCTTCTGAAGGTCTTGGCTCAAATTCTCCTTCAACTCCACTACATATGCATAGTAAAATTGTAGTAGAATTATAGTAGTATATTCAGAGTAGAATTATAGTATAATATTTAGAGTAGGATTATAGTGGAATATTTAGTATAGAAATATAGTGGAATTATAGTAGAATTGTAGTAGAATTATAGTAGAATTTTAGCAGAACATTTAGAGTAGATTTATAGTAGAATTATAGCAGTATTATAGTAGACTTGTTGTAGAATAATAGTAGCATTGTTGTAGAATTATAGTAAAATATTTAGAGTAGAATTATAGTAGAATTATAGTAGTATTATAGTAGTATTATAGTAGACTAACAGTAGAACATGTAGAGTATAATTATAGTAAAATTGTAGAAGAATTACAGTAGAATATTTAGAGTAGAATGTTTGTAGAATATTTAGAATACAATTACAGTAGAACATTGAAAGTTGAATTATAGTAGAATATTTAGAGTAGCATTATAGTAGAATATTTAGAGTAGAATTTTAGTAGAATATTTAGGGTAGAATTTTAGTAGCATTGCAGTAGAATATTTAGAGTAGAATTATAGTAGATTATTTAGAGTAGAATTTTAGTAGAATATTTAGGGTAGAATTTTAGTAGAATAATTAGAGAAGAATTATAGCATAATTGTAGTAGAATTACTGTAGAAAATTTAGAGTAGATTTATAGTAGAATAGTTAGCGTATAAGTATAGTAAAATATGTAGAGTAGAATTATAGTAAAAAGAAATATAGTAGAATTATAGTGGACTATTTTGTATAGAAATACAGTAGTATTGTAGTAGAATTATAGTAGAACATTTAGAGTAGAATTATAGTAGAATTATAGTCAAATTGTAGTATAATTATTTATTGTAGAATTATAGTAGAATTGTAGTAGAATTAGTAGATTCATAGTAGAGTTGCATCTAGATTTAGTAAAAAGGACGAGTGTTGTGTTTCATGCTCTGCTTTGTCCTTGACTGAGGCAGGATGAAGACGTGTGACGCACAGTGTGTGTTGTATAGTCTCCTACTGGCACATCTGAATGGAGGAAGACTGTGTGTGTGTGTGTGTGTGTGTGTGTGTGTGTGTGTGTGTGTGTGTGTGTGTGTGTGTGTGTGTGTGTGTGTGTGTGTGTGTGTGTGTGTGTGTGTGTGTGTGTGTGTGTGTGTGTGTGTGTGTCTTGTGTGTGTGTGTGTGTGTGTGTGTGTGTGTGTGTGTGTGTGTGTGTGTGTGTGTGTGTGTGTGTGTGTGTGTGTGTGTGTGTGTGTGTGTGTGTGTGTGTGTGTGTGTGTGTGTGTGTGTGTGTGTGTAATGTGTGTGTGTATGGAGACTGTATGTCTGAGATTAGACCTGTTTTTCCTCAGTTATTTTTTTATCAGATGTGTCTTAATGGACGTTTATAAAAGAAATACACATTTAACATTTATACTAATGTAATATCTATTTTAACTTTATCTCTTTCCCTATAAGCCCTGTGGCACCTTAGTAAAGCTCTCTCCCTCTTCCCCTCTCTTGCTTCCTTTCCTCTCTCTCTCTCTGCCCACTCGCTATCTCACCTCCCCACTCCTCCCTCTTCCTCTCTCTCTCTCTCTGCTCACTCGCTATCTCTCACCTCCCCCCCACCTCCTCACTCTCTCCCTCTGCCTCTCTCTCTCTCTGCTCACTCGCTATCTCTCACCTCCCCCCCTCACTCTCTCTTTCTTCCTCTCTCTCTGCTCACTCGCTATCTCACCTCCCCACTCCTCACTCTCTCCCTCTTCCTCTCTCTCTGCTCACTCGCCATCTCTCACCTCCCCACTCCTCACTCTCTCCCTCTTCCTCTCTCTCTCTCTCTGCTCACTCGCTATCTCTCACCTCCCCCCCTCCTCAATCTCTCCCTCTTCTCTCTCTCTCTCTCTGCTCAATTGCTATCTCTCACCTCCCCCCCTCACTCTCTCCCTCTGCCTCTCTCTCTCTCTCTGCTCACTCGCTATCTCTCACCTCCCCCCCTCCTCACTGTCTCCCTCTTCCTCTCTCTCGCTCTCTGCTCACTCACTATCTCTCACCTCCTCCCTCCTCACTCTCTCTCTCTGCCTCTCTCTCTCAGACATATCACTGACATTTAATAGAATTTTCCTGCTTTTATTGGGAGCCCAAAGAGAGAACGGAGGCGGTAATATTGACTTCCATAAAAATACGGCGGCTGCTGCCATCCTGGTAATTCCATTTCTTAATCTAGGCTGAGGGGAGATTTGGGGCATGTTCCTGTGATGCTGCCACTTTGGTCTCTCCACATCAAATGACTGCTGTGCAGACACACACACACACACACACACACACACACACACACACACACACACACACACACACACACACACACACACACACACACACACACACACACACACACACACACACACACACACACACACACACACACACACACACACCACATGCGTGCCTTCTCCCTCCCTATTGATAGTGTGGGTGTCATGAGAGGCTCTGTATTGAAGTCTATTGATGTAAGTCGCTCTGGATAAGAGCGTCTGCTAAATGACTTAAATGTAAATGTAAATGTATTTAAGACATCAAGACAACAAGTCATTATGGTCTTCATCACAACAAGTCATTATGGTCTGTATCACAACAAGTCATTATGGTCTGTATCACAACAAGTCATTATGGTCTTCATGTGTTCTACATCACAACAAGTCATTATGGTCTTCATGTGGTCTGCATCACAACAAGTCATTATGGTCTTCATCACAACAAGTCATTATGGTCTTCATGTGGTCTGCATCACAACAAGTCATAATGGTCTTCATGTGGTCTGCATCACAACAAGTCATTATGGTCTTCATGTGGTCTGCATCACAACAAGTCATTATGGTCTTCATCACAACAAGTCATTATGGTCTTCATGTGGTCTTCATCACAACAAGTCATTATGGTCTTCATGTGGTCTGCATCACAACAAGTCATTATGGTCTTCATCACAACAAGTCATTATGGTCTTCATGTGGTCTTCATCACAACAAGTCATTATGGTCTTCATCACAACAAGTCATTATGGTCTTCATCACAACAAGTCATAATGGTCTTCATGTGGTCTTCAACACAACAAGTCATAATGGTCTTCATGTGGTCTGCATCACAACAAGTCATTATGGTCTTCATGTGGTCTTCATCACAACAAGTCATTATGGTCTTCAACACAACAAGTCATTATGGTCTTCAACACAACAAGTCATTATGGTCTTCATGTGGTCTTCATCACAACAAGTCATTATGGTCTTCATCACAACAAGTCATTATGGTCTTCATCACAACAAGTCATAATGGTCTTCATGTGGTCTTCAACACAACAAGTCATAATGGTCTTCATGTGGTCTGCATCACAACAAGTCATTATGGTCTTCATGTGGTCTTCATCACAACAAGTCATTATGGTCTTCAACACAACAAGTCATTATGGTCTTCATGTGGTCTACATCACAACAAGTCATTATGGTCTTCATGTGGTCTGCATCACAACAAGTCATTATGGTCTTCATCACAACAAGTCATTATGGTCTTCATGTGGTCTTCATCACAACAAGTCATTATGGTCTTCATGTGGTCTTCATCACAACAAGTCATTATGGTCTTCATCACAACAAGTCATTATGGTCTTCATGTGGTCTTCATCACAACAAGTCATTATGGTCTTCATGTGGTCTGCATCACAACAAGTCATTATGGTCTTCATGTGGTCTGCATCACAACAAGTCATTATGGTCTTCATCACAACAAGTCATTATGGTCTTCATGTGGTCTTCATCACAACAAGTCATTATGGTCTTCATGTGGTCTTCATCACAACAAGTCATTATGGTCTTCAACACAACAAGTCATTATGGTCTTCAACACAACAAGTCATTATGGTCTTCATGTGGTCTGCATCACAACAAGTCATTATGGTCTTCATCACAACAAGTCATTATGGTCTTCAACACAACAAGTCATTATGGTCTGCATCACAACAAGTCATTATGGTCTTCATCACAACAAGTCATTATGGTCTTCATCACAACAAGTCATTATGGTCTTCATCACAACAAGTCATTATGGTCTTCATGTGTTCTACATCACAACAAGTCATTATGGTCTTCATCACAACAAGTCATTATGGTCTTCAACACAACAAGTCATTATGGTCTTCATGTGTTCTACATCACAACAAGTCATTATGGTCTTCAACACAACAAGTCATTATGGTCTTCAACACAACAAGTCATTATGGTCTTCAACACAACAAGTCATTATGGTCTTCATGTGTTCTACATCACAACAAGTCATTATGGTCTTCAACACAACAAGTCATTATGGTCTTCATCACAACAAGTCATTATGGTCTTCATGTGTTCTACATCACAACAAGTCATTATGGTCTTCAACACAACAAGTCATTATGGTCTTCATCACAACAAGTCATTATGGTCTTCATGTGTTCTACATCACAACAAGTCATTATGGTCTTCATCACAACAAGTCATTATGGTCTTCATCACAACAAGTCATTATGGTCTTCATGTGTTCTACATCACAACAAGTCATTATGGTCTTCATCACAACAAGTCATTATGGTCTTCATCACAACAAGTCATTATGGTCTTCATCACAACAAGTCATTATGGTCTTCATGTGTTCTACATCACAACAAGTCATTATGGTCTTCATCACAACAAGTCATTATGGTCTTCATCACAACAAGTCATTATGGTCTTCATCACAACAAGTCATTATGGTCTTCATCACAACAAGTCATTATGGTCTTCATGTGTTCTACATCACAACAAGTCATTATGGTCTTCAACACAACAAGTCATTATGGTCTTCATCACAACAAGTCATTATGGTCTTCATCACAACAAGTCATTATGGTCTTCATCACAACAAGTCATTATGGTCTTCATCACAACAAGTCATTATGGTCTTCATCACAACAAGTCATTATGGTCTTCATGTGTTCTACATCACAACAAGTCATTATGGTCTTCATGTGGTCTGCATCACAACAAGTCATTATGGTCTTCATCACAACAAGTCATTATGGTCTTCAACACAACAAGTCATTATGGTCTTCATGTGTTCTACATCACAACATGTCATTATGGTCTTCATGTGTTCTACATCACAACATGGCTATTCTGTGTGTGATATATTCTACAGTCTGTGGGGGTCAAAGGAGGCTTGTGACGACTCATAATGAATGATTATGAAAAGGGCCTTTTAATTACCAGACACTCAGCAACAACCCCAGGACACTGACCCTTCATTAACCACACAGGGGAACGGGGACGTTTGGGACAGAACAAATACCATATCAATGTCGAGGCTTTTTACCAGCATGGAAAGTGTTCTGGGGTGATCTTTGGTTAATTAGTTGTCCACAGTAAATGTGTTGGAAATACGTTCTCTCTGTGTTCCACGTGAGTTATTGGGCCCCTAAGTCATTCATGTTCCCTGGTATTATTCTACATGGAAATCCCTGCTGGCACTGTTAAAGGAGTCTGGCAGGACTAGAATGAATTAGACAATCTATGCTGTCACTTCTACCTGTTAAAGGAGTCTGGCAGGACTAGAATGAATTAGACAATCTATGCTGTCACTTCTACCTGTTAAAGGAGTCTGGCAGGACTAGAATGAATTAGACAATCTATGCTGTCACTTCTACCTGTTAAAGGAGTCTGGCAGGACTAGAATGAATTAGACAATCTATGCTGTCACTTCTACCTGTTAAAGGAGTCTGGCAGGACTAGAATGAATTAGACAATCTATGCTGTCACTTCTACCTGTTAAAGGAGTCTGGCAGGACTAGAATGAATTAGACAATCTATGCTGTCACTTCTACCTGTTAAAGGAGTCTGGCAGGACTAGAATGAATTAGACAATCTATGCTGTCACTTCTACCTGTTAAAGGAGTCTGGCAGGACTAGAATGAATTAGACAATCTATGCTGTCACTTCTACCTGTTAAAGGAGTCTGGCAGGACTAGAATGAATTAGACAATCTATGCTGTCACTTCTACCTGTTAAAGGAGTCTGGCAGGACTAGAATGAATTAGACAATCTATGCTGTCACTTCTACCTGTTAAAGGAGTCTGGCAGGACTAGAATGAATTAGACAATCTATGCTGTCACTTCTACCTGTTAAAGGAGTCTGGCAGGACTAGAATGAATTAGACAATCTATGCTGTCACTTCTACCTGTTAAAGGAGTCTGGCAGGACTAGAATGAATTAGACAATCTATGCTGTCACTTCTACCTGTTAAAGGAGTCTGGCAGGACTAGAATGAATTAGACAATCTATGCTGTCACTTCTACCTGTTAAAGGAGTCTGGCAGGACTAGAATGAATTAGACAATCTATGCTGTCACTTCTACCTGTTAAAGGAGTCTGGCAGGACTAGAATGAATTAGACAATCTATGCTGTCACTTCTACCTGTTAAAGGAGTCTGGCAGGACTAGAATGAATTAGACAATCTATGCTGTCACTTCTACCTGTTAAAGGAGTCTGGCAGGACCAGAAAGATTTAGACAATCTATGCTGTCACTTCTACCTGTTAAAGGAGTCTGGCAGGACCAGAAAGATTTAGACAATCTATGCTGTCACTTCTACCTGTTAAAGGAGTCTGGCAGGACCAGAAAGATTTAGACAATCTATGCTGTCACTTCTACCTGTTAAAGGAGTCTGGCAGGACTAGAATGAATTAGAAAATCCCTGCTGGCACGTCTACCTGTTAAAGGAGTCTGGCAGGACTAGAATGAATTAGACAATCTATGCTGTCACTTCTACCTGTTAAAGGAGTCTGGCAGGACTAGAATGAATTAGACAATCTATGCTGTCACTTCTACCTGTTAAAGGAGTCTGGCAGGACTAGAATGAATTAGACAATCTATGCTGTCACTTCTACCTGTTAAAGGAGTCTGGCAGGACTAGAATGAATTAGACAATCTATGCTGTCACTTCTACCTGTTAAAGGAGTCTGGCAGGACTAGAATGAATTAGACAATCTATGCTGTCACTTCTACCTGTTAAAGGAGTCTGGCAGGACTAGAATGAATTAGACAATCTATGCTGTCACTTCTACCTGTTAAAGGAGTCTGGCAGGACTAGAATGAATTAGACAATCTATGCTGTCACTTCTACCTGTTAAAGGAGTCTGGCAGGACTAGAATGAATTAGACAATCTATGCTGTCACTTCTACCTGTTAAAGGAGTCTGGCAGGACTAGAATGAATTAGACAATCTATGCTGTCACTTCTACCTGTTAAAGGAGTCTGGCAGGACTAGAATGAATTAGACAATCTATGCTGTCATTTCTACCTGTTAAAGGAGTCTGGCAGGACCAGAAAGATTTAGACAATCTATGCTGTCACTTCTACCTGTTAAAGGAGTCTGGCAGGACTAGAATGAATTAGAAAATCCCTGCTGGCACGTCTACCTGTTAAAGGAGTCTGGCAGGACTAGAATGAATTAGACAATCTATGCTGTCACTTCTACCTGTTAAAGGAGTCTGGCAGGACTAGAATGAATTAGACAATCTATGCTGTCACTTCTACCTGTTAAAGGAGTCTGGCAGGACTAGAATGAATTAGACAATCTATGCTGTCACTTCTACCTGTTAAAGGAGTCTGGCAGGACTAGAATGAATTAGACAATCTATGCTGTCACTTCTACCTGTTAAAGGAGTCTGGCAGGACTAGAATGAATTAGACAATCTATGCTGTCACTTCTACCTGTTAAAGGAGTCTGGCAGGACTAGAATGAATTAGACAATCTATGCTGTCACTTCTACCTGTTAAAGGAGTCTGGCAGGACTAGAATGAATTAGACAATCTATGCTGTCACTTCTACCTGTTAAAGGAGTCTGGCAGGACTAGAATGAATTAGATTGAATTATTATGAAGACAGCTGTCTAATTACCAGACACGCAACATCCCCCAGGACATTGGCTCCCTCTTCCCTCCTCCATTAGGGAGGGAGAGGGAGGAGGAGAGGGAGGAGAGGGAGGAGAGAGGAGGGAGGAGAGGGAGGAGAGGGAGGAGAGGGAGGGAGGAGAGAGGAGGGAGGAGAGGGAGGAGAGGGAGGGTAGAGAGGGAGGAGAGGGAGGAGAGGGAGGGAGGAGAGAGGAGGGAGGAGAGGGAGGAGAGGGAGGGAGGGAGAGAGGAGGGAGGAGAGGGAGGAGAGGGAGGAGAGGGAGGAGAGGGAGGGAGGAGAGAGGAGAGAGGAGGGAGGGAGGGGAGTTAGGGAGGGAGGGAGGGAGGGAGGGAGGGGAGGGAGGGGAGGGAGGGAGGAGAGAGGAGGGAGGAGAGGGAGGAGAGGGAGGGAGGAGCGTTATGGAGGGGGAGGGAGGGAGGGAGGGAGGGAGGGAGGGAGGGAGGGAGGGAGGGAGGGAGGGAGGGAGGGAGGGAGGGAGGGAGGGAGGGAGGGAGGGAGGGAGGGAGGGAGGAGGGAGGGAGGGAGGGAGGGAATCATAAGACCTAGACACTATATAAACCTTTTAAATGTTGAATAGAATCTGAAAGACAAGGAACTTGCTAAACTGTTTCCCCTGGTCTAGTGTCATATCTCAATGCTCAACTCTCTCCATTGTTGTGTACGTTGCAGTGACAGTCAATAGACTGGAGAATCCTTTCTCTAACAAAGTGTTTTGGAAAAACTTAAGTGAGAAGGAAGGTAAGGATAGTTTAATGGTGGGCTTATCTGTGTGCTATTGGATTCTTGGATAAAACAAACTTCCCTCAAGACAAGACACTATGGACAGGGGTCTCTCAAAATGTCTTCTCTGTCTCTGTCTTCTCTGTCTCTGTCTTCTCTGTCTCTGTATTATCTGTCTCTGTCTTCTCTGTCTCTGTCTTCTCTGTCTCTGTCTTCTCTGTCTCTGTCTTCTCTGTCTCTGTCTTCTCTATCTGTCTTCTCTGTCTCTGTCTTCTCTATCTGTCTTTTATGTCTCTGTATTCTCTATTTGTCTTCTCTGTCTTCTCTATCTATCTTTTCTGTCTCTGTCTTCTCTATCTGTCTTTTATGTCTCTGTCTTCTCTATCTTATCCGGCTCCGTCTTCTCTGTATTCTGTCTCTGTCTTCTCTGTCTCTGTCTTATCTTTCTTCTCTGTCTCGGTCTTCCCTGGTTCTCTCCTCTCTGTCTTCCCTGGTTCTCTCCTCTCTGTCATCCCTGGTTCTCTCCTCTCTGTCTTCCCTGGTTCTCTCCTCTCTGTCTTCCCTGGTTCTCTCTTCTCTGTCTTCCCTGGTTCTCTCCTCTCTATCTTCCCTGGTTCTCTCCTCTCTGTCGTCCCTCGTTCTCTCCTCTCTGGTTCTCCTCCTTCCTCAATCTAAACCTGAAATATATCTTTGTATAGACAGATCTGAAACATTGACAATATGCACGCACACACACACACAAACAATAAAGGTTTCTAGAAGTGTATCATGTAACAGGAAGTGTGTCACATGTCACATCAGGACAGAGTGTGTTCAGAGCCCTCTGTGTCATGGTTGTCATTGTCAAGAGAACTCTAATGGTTGTCATGGTGATGCAGTGATGCCTTCTTAAGATCCATCCAGGGAATCTCTGAGAAGGACTACAGCTGTGATTGGTTGGGATGTGATTGCAAGAGAATCTCTGAGAAGGACTACAGCTGTGATTGGTTGGGATGTGATTGCAAGAGAATCTCTGAGAAGGACTACAGCTGTGATTGGTTTGGATGTGATTGAAAGAGAATCTCTGAGAAGGACTAAAGCTGTGATTGGTTGGGATGTGATTGCAAGAGAATCTCTGAGAAGGACTACAGCTGTGATTGGTTGGGATGTGATTGAAAGATAATCTCTGAGAAGGACTACAGATGTGATTGGTTGGGATGTGATTGAAAGAGAATCTCTGAGAAGGACTACAGCTGTGATTGGTTGGGATGTGATTGAAAGAGAATCTCTGAGAAGGACTACAGCTGTGATTGGTTGGGATGTGATTGAAAGAGAATCTCTGAGAAGGACTACAGCTGTGATTGGTTGGGATGTGATTGAAAGAGAATCTCTGAGAAGGACTACAGCTGTGATTGGTTGGGATGTGATTGAAAGAGAATCTCTGAGAAGGACTACAGCTGTGATTGGTTGGGATGTGATTGAAAGACAGAGAGAAAGACATTTGAGTTATGTGTCATTGTGATATCGTTAGAACATGATTCATGTCACTGTGATGTCGTTAGAACGTGATTCATGTCACTGTGATGTCGTTAGAACGTGATTCATGTCACTGTGATGTCGTTAGAACGTGATTCATGTCACTGTGATGTCGTTAGAACGTGATTCATGTCACTGTGATGTCGTTAGAATGTGATTCATGTCACTGTGATGTCGTTAGAACGTGATTCATGTCACTGTGATGTCGTTAGAACGTGATTCATGTCACTGTGATGTCGTTAGAACGTGATTCATGAGAGAGAGAGAGAGAGAGAGAGAGAGAGAGAGAGAGAGAGAGAGAGAGAGAGAGAGAGAGAGAGAGAGAGAGAGAGAGAGAGAGGCAGGGACAGGCAGACAGACAGACAGACAGACAGACAGACAGACAGACAGACAGACAGACAGACAGACAGACAGACAGACAGACAGACAGACAGACAGACAGACAGACAGACAGACAGACAGACAGACAGACAGGGGGAAGGAGGATAAGAGACACAGAGAGAGAGAGACAGAGATACAGAGAGACAGAGAGAGAGACAGAGACACAGGGAGGAGACACAGAGAGACAGAGAGACAGAGACACAGAGAGAGAGAGAGAGAGAGAGAGAGAGAGAGAGAGAGAGAGAGAGAGAGAGAGAGAGAGAGAGAGAGAGAGAGAGAGAGAGAGAGAGAGAGAGAGAGAGAGAGAGAGAGAGAGAGAGAGAGAGAGAGAGAGACAGAGATACAGAGGAGACACAGAGAGACAGAGAGAGAGACAGAGACACAGGGAGGAGACACAGAGAGACAGAGAGACAGAGAGACAGAGACACAGAGAGAGAGACCGAGACACAGAGAGAGAGACAGAGACACAGAGAGAGAGACAGAGACACAGAGAGAGAGACAGAGACACAGAGAGAGAGACAAAGGCAACTCAGAAGATTCCTTGATGGTAAAGAAGGAAGAAGCTGCCTTTGGGAAGATGGCAGCCTGACTTTTAAAACCTGACACACACACGAACGCAGATACACACAGAGACACAGAGACATTCACACACACAGACATTCACACACAGACATTTACACACACACACATAGACATTCACACACACAGAGACATTCACACACACAGACATTTACACACACAAAGACATTTACACACACACAGACATTTACACACACACACACACAGACATTTACACACACACACACACAGACATTTACACACACAGAGACATTCACACACACAGACATTTACACACACAAAGACATTTACACACACACACACACAGACATTTACACACACACACATGCAGACAAGACTTGTCCTTCTCAAGGAGAAACACTCACCAACCATCTCTCCAACACCTGTCTCAGACAACACACACACACACACACGCTTACCTGGCTGGTACAGTACTCAGTAGCATTAACTTGGCTGGTACAGTACTCAGTAGCATTACCTTGGCTGGTACAGTACTCAGTAGCATTACCTTGGCTGGTACAGTACTCAGTAGCATTAACTTGGCTGGTACAGTACTCAGTAGCATTAACTTGGCTGGTACAGTACTCAGTAGCATTAACTTGGCTGGTACAGTACTCAGTACTCAGTAGCATTAACTTGGCTGGTACAGTACTCAGTAGCATTACCTTGGCTGGTACAGTACTCAGTAGCATTAACTTGGCTGGTACAGTACTCAGTAGCATTAACTTGGCTGGTACAGTACTCAGTAGCATTAACTTGGCTGGTACAGTACTCAGTAGCATTAACTTGGCTGGTACAGTACTCAGTACTCAGTAGCATTACCTTGGCTGGTACAGTACTCAGTACTCAGTAGCATTACCTTGGCTGGTACAGTACTCAGTACTCAGTAGCATTAACTTGGCTGGTACAGTACTCAGTAGCATTAACTTGGCTGGTACAGTACTCAGTAGCATTAACTTGGCTGGTACAGTACTCAGTAGCATTAACTTGGCTGGTATAGTACTCAGTAGCATTAACTTGGCTGGTACAGTACTCAGTAGCATTAACTTGGCTGGTACAGTACTCAGTAGCATTAACTTGGCTGGTACAGTACTCAGTAGCATTAACTTGGCTGGTACAGTACTCAGTAGCATCAGTAACATTGGCAGTGCTGTCTGTGCTCTAATAGATTCTAATGCTTTAGTGTGGCCTGCTGGAAAGGCTTTAGATACTGTGTGTGTGTGTGTGTGTGTGTGTGTGTGTGTGTGTGTGTGTGTGTGTGTGTGTGTGTGTGTGTGTGTGTGTGTGTGTGTGTGTGTGTGTGTGTGTGTGTGTGTGTGTGTGTGTGTGTGTGTGTGTGTGTGTGTGTGTGTGTGTGTGTGTGTGTGTGTGTGTGTGTGTGTGTGTGTGTGTGTTTAATAGCTGTGAATAGCTCAGGGAAATTAAAGGATTATATGAGGAGAAGAGACTCATTCAGCCACGATCCGCACACACACACACACACACACACACACACACACACACACACACACACACACACACACACACACACACACACACACACACACACACACACACACACACACACACACACACACACACACACACACACACACAGAGAGAGAGAGAGACATAGAAACAGAAACAAATACACACACACACTGGTTAAGTCATAGTGGTTGTATAGTCTGGCACTCAGTAAGAGAGATGAACTGACACAGTCAACAGACAGTCAACAGACAGTCAGTGTTGAGAGATGAACTGACAGTCAACAGACAGTCAGTGTTGAGAGATGAACTGACAGTCAACAGACAGTCAGTGTTGAGAGATGAACTGACAGTCAACAGACAGTCAGTGTTGAGAGATGAACTGACAGTCAACAGACAGTCAGTGTTGAGAGATGAACTGACACAGTCAACAGACAGTCAGTGTTGAGAGATGAACTGACATAGTCAACAGACAGTCAGTGTTGAGAGATGAACTGACAGTCAACAGACAGTCAGTGTTGAGAGATGAACTGACAGTCAACAGACAGTCAGTGTTGAGATGAACTAACAGTCAACAGACAGTCAGTGTTGAGAGATGAACTGACAGTCAACAGACAGTCAACAGACAGTCAGTGTTGAGAGATGAACTGACACAGTTAACAGACAGTCAGTGTTGAGAGATGAACTGACACAGTCAACAGACAGTCAGTGTTGAGAGATGAACTGACAGTCAACAGACAGTCAGTGTTGAGAGATGAACTGACACAGTCAACAGACAGTCAGTGTTGAGAGATGAACTGACACAGTCAACAGACAGTCAGTGTTGAGAGATGAACTGACAGTCAACAGACAGTCAACAGACAGTCAGTGTTGAGATGAACTGACATGGTCAACAGACAGTCAGTGTTGAGAGATGAACTGACACAGTCAACAGACAGTCAGTGTTGAGATGAACTGACACAGTCAACAGACAGTCAGTGTTGAGAGATGAACTGACAGTCAACAGACAGTCAACAGACAGTCAGTGTTGAGATGAACTAACAGTCAACAGACAGTCAGTGTTGAGAGATGAACTGACACAGTCAACAGACAGTCAGTGTTGAGAGATGAACTGACACAGTCAACAGACAGTCAGTGTTGAGAGATGAACTGACAGTCAACAGACAGTCAGTGTTGAGAGATGAACTGACAGTCAACAGACAGTCAGTGTTGAGAGATGAACTAACAGTCAACAGACAGTCAGTGTTGAGAGATGACCTGACAGTCAACAGACAGTCAACAGACAGTCAGTGTTGAGAGATGGACTAATACAGTCAACAGACAGTCAGTATTCAGAGATGAACTGACACAGTCAACAGACAGTCAGTATTGAGAGATGAACTGACAGTCAACAGACAGTCAACAGACAGTCAACAGACAGTCAGTGTTGAGAGATGAACTGACTCAGTCAACAGACAGTCAACAGACAGTCAACAGACAGTCAATGTTGAGAGATGAACTAACAGTCAACAGACAGTCAGTGTTTAGAGATGAACTAACAGTCAACAGACAGTCAGTGTTGAGAGATGAACTGACAGTCAACAGACAGTCAACAGGCAGTCAGTGTTGAGAGATCAACTGACAGTCAACAGACAGTCAGTGTTGAGAGATGAACTGACCCAGTCAACAGACAGTCAGTGTTGAGAGATGAACTGACAGTCAACAGACAGTCAGTGTTGAGAGATGCACTGACCCAGTCAACAGACAGTCAGTGTTGAGAGATGAACTAACACAGTCAACAGACAGTCAACAGACAGTCAGTGTTGAGAGATGAACTGACTCAGTCAACAGACAGTCAGTGTTGAGAGATGAACTGACTCAGTCAACAGACAGTCAGTGTTGAGAGATGAACTGACCCAGTCAACAGACAGTCAGTGTTGAGAGATGAACTGACCCAGTCAACAGACAGTCAGTGTTGAGAGATGAACTGACAGTCAACAGACAGTCAGTGTTGAGAGATGAACTGAGAGATGAAAACAGCCAGTAGATACAGAACTCATCAGATACAGAACTGAAGACACCAAACCGCTGCATGAATCGTTTGCATGTCTGTCCACAGCTGTGAAACGGAGGCCTAACGTCCTTTCATTCAGATGACCCCCATCTGAGATGAAACGGAGGCCTAACTTCCTTTCATTCAGATGACCCCCTTCTGAGATGAAACGGAGGCCTAACTTCCTTTCATTCAGATGACCCCCTTCTGAGATGAAACGGAGGCCTAACATCCTTTCATTCAGATGACCCCCTTCTGAGATGAAACGGAGGCCTGGCGTCCTTTCATTCAGATGACCCCCTTCTGAGATGAAACGGAGGCCTGACGTCCTTTCATTCAGATGACCTCCTTCTAGATGAAACGGAGGCCTAACCCCCTTCTGAGATGAAACGGAGGCCTAACGTCCTTTCATTCAGATGACCCCCTTCTAGATGAAACGGAGGCCTAACCCCCTTCTGAGATGAAACGGAGGCCAAACCCCCTTCTGAGATTAAACAGAGCCCTAACCCCCTTCTGAGATTAAACAGAGCCCTAACCCCCTTCTGAGATGAAACGGAGGCCTAACCCCCTTCTGAGATGAAACGGAGGCCTAACCCCCTTCTGTGATTAAACGGAGGCCTAACCCTCTTCTGAGAGAAAACGAGAGAGAAGCTCCTCAGAGGGATCGTCCCAGAGAGCACGGGAACACAGGGTCTTTCATGTCAAACAGTGTCCCAGATGACACCTTATTCACTATACTTTAGAGGGAACGGGAAGCCATTCAGGACACAATCTCCTTCCAAGCTTTCCAGGAAAGAGGACAGAAGGACAGGTGGAAGAACAAATGAACACACAATGGACACTTCTACTCCTAGAGTCAGTCAGTCATCTAGCCAGGCTGTATGATCCATTATGACATCACAGAGAATCAACGACCTGTTTGTGACATCATAGCTCTAGAACTAGCCCAGTAAAATGTCAACAGTCAATGAGTGATTGTGACGTCATAGCTCTAGAACTAACCCAGTAGAATGTCAACAGTCAATGAGTGATTGTGACATCGTGACTCTGAGGAACTTCAGCCGTATGATGTGATAGTGAGGTCACGGGTGGACATCTGGAACGAAACCGTAGACCAGAGGCTGTGTGTGGTGGTGCGATCATCCACATCCACAAATAGAGACAGTAAAATACTCTTCTGTTCTGTTGTGTTCACACACTCCTGTCATGTACAGAACGGTATCCTTCTGTTCTGTTGTGTTCACTCCTGTCGTCTAGACAACCGTACCCTTATTTGGATGTGTTAAGGCTTTTGGGAAACAGATCTAATGACGACTAAACTATAAAGAGAGTGATCAGAGAGGAGGGATAAGATGACGTGATGAAAGAGAACGGAACGAGAAGGAGAGTGAGCCAAGGTCTAGAGATCCGGCTGCTGGATATTATTCTACAATCACAGAAAGATGGTCTATCTCTCCACTGATTATCACCTTAGTGAGGTTCGGATGTTCAGGAGGAAACGGAGCTCCCTCATCAATCAATCACACACACCCACCCACCTCTGGACAGAGGCTGCTGCTGAGTGTCTTTCTCTCTATCCATCCACCACTTCAACTAACCCTCCACCTCTCTCTCATCCATCCATCCATCCATCCACCACTTCACCAAACCCTCCACCTCTCTATCCATCCATCCACCACTTCACCTAACCCTCCACCTCTCTCTCATCCATCCATCCATCCATCCACCACTTCACCAAACCCTCCACCTCTCTATCCATCCATCCACCACTTCACCTAACCCTCCACCTCTCTCTCATCCATCCATCCATCCATCCACCACTTCACCAAACCCTCCACCTCTCTATCCATCCATCCACCACTTCACCTAACCCTCCACCTCTCTCTCATCCATCCACCACTTCACCTAACCCTCCACCTCTCTCTCATCCATCCACCACTTCACCTAACCCTCCACCGCTCTCTCATCGATCCACCACTTCACCTAACCCTCCACCTCTCTCTCATCCATCCACCACTTCACCTAACCCTCCACCTCTCTCTCAATCCATCCACCACTTCACCTAACCATCCACCTCTCTCTCACTTGACATGTGAGTAATTTAGCAGACACTGTTACCCAGAGGGACTTGTAGTAGAGGGACTTGTTCTGGTCCCCCGTGGGAATCAAACCAGCAACCCTGGTGTTGCTCCCTGCTCTACCAAAAAGATGCCCCACGGGACATCTTTCTCCGTCTTTCTCTCCCTCCTTCTTGGTCTCCTTCGATCTCCCTCCCTCTTTCTCCCTCCCTCCCTCTTTCTCTCTCTCCCGCGATCTCACTCCCTCTGTCTCCCTCTGTCTCTCTCCATCTCTTTCTCCCTCTGTCTCCCTCTGTCTCTCTCCACCTCTTTCGACCTCTGTCTCTCTCCACCTCTTTCTCTCTCTGTCTCTCTCCACCTCTGTCTCCCTCTGTCTCTCTCCACCTCTTCCTCCCTCTGTCTCTCTCCACCTCTTTCTCTCTCTGTCTCTCCCCACCTCTTCCTCCTCCTGTCTCTCTCCACCTCTTTCTCTCCCTCTCTATATATCTCCATCCCTATGTTTGTCCATCTGACAAGGGACATTTAGGATGTACAGGCTGGCTCTCTATTGCAAAATAACATAATTCACAGAGGGGGACCCTCCCTTCTCTCTCCCTCTGTATGTCTGTCTCTCTATCACGATCTGTCTCTCCTCCTCCCAGCTCCAGGGAGTGAAGTACAGGCAGCTGGCATACAAAGTAGCTGACTCAATGTACACACACCACTGAGAGAGAGAGAGAGAGAGAGAGAGAGAGAGAGAGAGAGAGAGAGAGAGAGAGAGAGAGAGAGAGAGAGAGAGAGAGAGAGAGAGAGAGAGAGAGAGAGAGAGAGAGAGAGAGAGAGAGAGAGAGAGAGAGGTGGGAAGGAGGGTGAGAGAGAGACAGAGCCAGAGAGAGAAGAGAAAGAGAGAGAGAGACAGAGGGAGAGAGAGAGACATAGCCAGAGAGAGAGAGAGAAAGAGAAAGAAAGATAAGAGAAAGGGAAAGAGAGAGAGGTGGGAAGGAGGATAAGAGACAGAGAGAGACACAGAGAGATAGATACAGATATAGATACAGGGGGAGAGAGAGAGACACACAGAAAGACCCTAACCCTAACTTTGGTGCTAGGGCACCACGGCCCTCTGCTAGGGCACCAAGGCCCTCTGCTAGGGCACCAAGGCCCTCTGCTAGGGCACCAAGGCCTTCTGCTAGGGCACCAAGGCCCTCTGCTAGGGCACCAAGGCCCTCTGCTAGGGCACCAAGGCCTTCTGCTAGGGCACCAAGGCCCTCTGCTAGGGCACCAAGGCCTTCTGCTAGGGCACCAAGGCCCTCTGCTAGGGCACCAAGGCCCTCTGCTAGGGCACCAAGGCCCTCTGCTAGGGCACCAAGGCCCTCTGCTAGGGCACCAAGGCCCTCTGCTAGGGCACCAAGGCCTTCTGCTAGGGCACCAAGGCCATTAGACAATTCCATTGATTTGAAAACTGAAAAACACTATCTCTTCTGTATGTCAATGTACATAAATAATTATACTACATGTCAAAGTGAAGGTGATAGCCTATTGGTTACAGCCTGTCATGTCATAGTGAAGGTGATAGCCTATTGGTTACAGCCTGTCATGTCAAAGTGAAGGTGATAGCCTATTGGTTACAGCCTGTCATGTCAAAGTGAAGGTGATAGCCTATTGGCTACAGCCTGTCATGTCAAAGTGAAGGTGATAGCCTATTGGCTACAGCCTGTCATGTCATAGTGAAGGTGATAGCCTATTGGCTACAGCCTGTCATGTCAAAGTGAAGGTGATAGCCTATTGGCTACAGCCTGTCATGTCAAAGTGAAGGTGATAGCCTATTGGCTACAGCCTGTCATGTCAAAGTGAAGGTGATAGCCTATTGGCTACAGCCTGTCATGTCAAAGTGAAGGTGATAGCCTATTGGCTACAGCCTGTCATGTCCAGACGATGATGACA
The DNA here is from genome assembly GCF_021184085.1 of Oncorhynchus gorbuscha. NCBI lineage: Eukaryota > Metazoa > Chordata > Actinopteri > Salmoniformes > Salmonidae > Oncorhynchus > Oncorhynchus gorbuscha. The sequence continues at coordinate 78,961 of NW_025746505.1, forward strand.
CGAGGGAGGCGCCTGACAACGTAGCCTAACTTTAATCAGACTTTTAATTACATGAAGCACCAGTCAAAAGTTTGGACACAGCTACTTATTTAAGAGGTTTTTCTTTATTTGTTACTATTTTCTACATTGTATAATAATAGTGAAGACATCAACACTATGAAATAACACATATGGAGTCATGTAGTAACCAACAAAAAGTATTAATGTCACAATCGTGGTAAGTAGCGGACCAAAATGCAGCGTGGTATGTGTTCATGATGATTTATTAATTAAAGAAAGCACTGAATACAAAACTATCCAAAACAATAAACGAATAACGACCGTGAAGCTACAATGAGAACTGTGCTGAACACAAGCAACTGACATAGACAATCACCCACAAACACACAGTGAAACCCAGGCTACGTATGACTAAGTATGACTAAGTATGACTCTCAATCAGAGACAACTAATGACACCTGCCAAAGGGAAACATAGACTGCCCACCCCAACTCACGCCCTGACCATACTAAATACAGACCAAACAAATGAAAACATAGACTGCCCACCCCAACTCACGCCCTGACCATACTAAATACAGACCAAACAAATGAAAACATAGACTGCCCACCCCAACTCACGCCCTGACCATACTAAATACAGACCAAACAAATGAAAACATAGACTGCCCACCCCAACTCACGCCCTGACCATACTAAATACAGACCAAACAAATGAAAACATAGACTGCCCACACCAACTCACGCCCTGACCATACTAAATACAAAAGGTCAGAACTTGACAATTAAATAGGTCAAAATATACTTGAGATTCTTCAAAGTAGCCACCCTTTGCATTGATGACAGCTTTGCACACTCTTGGCATTCTCTCAACCAGCGTCACCTGGAATGCTTTTTCAACTGTATTGAATTAGTTCCTACATATGCTGAGCACTTTTTGGCTGCTTTTCCTTCACTTTGCGGTCCTTCACTCTTGCATATGGCCTTGGTTCCCTAGCAGATGGCCTTGGTGCGCTAGCAGAGGGCCTTGGTGCCCTAGCAGAGGGCATTGGTGCCCTTGGATCTTGATGCCCTAGCAGAGGGCCTTGGTGCCCAAGCAGAGGGCCTTGGTGCCCTGTCAGAGGGCCTTGGTTCCCTGTCAGAGGGCATTGGTGCCCTAGCAGAGGGCCTTGGTGCCCTAGTACCAAAGTTAGGGTCTTTCTGTGTCTCTCTCCCGCTCTGTATCTATATCTGTGTCTCTTTCTCTGTCTCTCTGTCTCTCCCTCTCTGTTTCTCTCTCTCTGTGCCCTAGCAGAGGGCCTTAGTTCCCTGTCAGAGGGCCTTGGTGCCCTGGCAGGTGGGGCACCTCTTGAAAGCCAAATGGCTTCTACCCCCAAGCCATAGGACTGCTAAATAGTTAGTTAAATAGGTAACCAATAGCAACCAGGACAATCTGCACTGACCCTTTTTGCACTAACTTTTTTTCCTCATCACATACACTGCTGCTACTGTCTATCATCTATCCTGTTGCCTAGTTACCCCATTACCTCGTATCCCGGCACATCACATAGATTGCTGCTACTGTCTATCATCTATCCTGTTGATTCATCACATAGACTGCTGCTACTGTCTATTATCTATCCTGTTGACTCATCACATAGACTGCTGCTACTGTCTATTATCTATCCTGTTGCCTAGTTGCCCCATTACCTCGTATCCCGGCACATCACATAGACTGCTGCTACTGTCTATCATATATCCTGTTGCCTAGTTACCCCATTACCTCGTATCCCGGCACATCACATACACTGCTGCTACTGTCTATCATCTATCCTGTTGCCTAGTTACCCCATTACCTCGTATCCCGGCACATCACATAGATTGCTGCTACTGTCTATCATCTATCCTGTTGCCTAGTTACCCCATTACCTCGTATCCCGGCACATCACATACACTGCTGCTACTGTCTATCATCTATCCTGTTGCCTCATCACATAGACTGCTGCTACTGTCTATCATCTATCCTGTTGCCTAGTTACCCCATTGCCTCGTATCCCGGCACATCACATAGACTGCTGCTACTGTCTATTATCTATCCTGTTGACTCATCACATAGACTGCTGCTACTGTCTATCATCTATCCTGTTGACTAGTTACTTTATTTCTACCTATATGTACATAGTTACCCCATGACCTCGTACCCCGGCACTTCACATAGTTACTGACTGTGTATTTATTCCTTGTGTTGTTATGTTTTTGTTGGGAAGGGCCAATCAGCCGTCAATAAGCATCCCACTGTTAGTCTACACCTGTTAGTCTACACCTGTTAGTCTACACCTGTTAGTCTACACCTGTTAGTCTACACCTGTTAGTCTACATCTGTTAGTCTACACCTGTTAGTCTACACCTGTTAGTCTACACCTGTTAGTCTACATCTGTTAGTCTACACCTGTTAGTCTACACCTGTTAGTCTACATCTGTTAGTCTACACCTGTTAGTCTACACCTGTTAGTCTACACCTGTTAGTCTACACCTGTTAGTCTACACCTGTTAGTCTACACCTGTTAGTCTACACCGATTGTTTACGAAGCATGTGACAAATAACACTTGATCTGATTTGGAATCTTATGGATGGAGGATGGGCCTGAGGTAGGCTTGGGGTTGGCAGAATGTTGGGGATGGAGGATGGGCCTGAGGTAGGCTTGGGGTTGGCAGAATGTTGGGGATGGAGGATGGGCCTGAGGTAGGTTGGCAGAATGTTGGGGTGGAGGATGGGCAGAGGCTTGGGGTTGTTGGGGATGGAGGATGGGCCTGAGGTAGGCTTGGGGTTGGCAGAATGTTGGGGATGGAGGATGGGCCTGAGGTAGGCTTGGGGTTGGCAGAATGTTGGGGATGGAGGATGGGCCTGAGGTAGGCTTGGGGTTGGCAGAATGTTGGGGATGGAGGATGGGCCTGAGGTAGGCTTGGGGTTGGCAGAATGTTGGGGATGGAGGATGGGCCTGAGGTAGGCTTGGGGTTGGCAGAATGTTGGGGATGGAGGATGGGCCTGAGGTAGGCTTGGGGTTGGCAGAATGTTGGGGATGGAGGATGGGCCTGACATAGGCTTGGGGTTGGCAGAATGTTGGGGATGGAGGATGGGCCTGAGGTAGGCTTGGGGTTGGCAGAATGTTGGGGATGGAGGATGGGCCTGAGGTAGGCTTGGGGTTGGCAGAATGTTGGGGATGGAGGATGGGCCTGAGGTAGGCTTGGGGTTGGCAGAATGTTGGGGATGGAGGATGGGCCTGAGGTAGGCTTGGGGTTGGCAGAATGTTGGGGATGGAGGATGGGCCTGAGGTAGGCTTGGGGTTGGCAGAATGTTGGGGATGGAGGATGGGCCTGAGGTAGGCTTGGGGTTGGCAGAATGTTGGGGATGGAGGATGGGCCTGACGTAGGCTTGGGGTTGGCAGAATGTTGGGGATGGAGGATGGGCCTGACGTAGGCTTGGGGTTGGCAGAATGTTGGGGATGGAGGATGGGCCTGAGGTAGGCTTGGGGTTGGCAGAATGTTGGGGATGGAGGATGGGCCTGAGGTAGGCTTGGGGTTGGCAGAATGTTGGGGATGGAGGATGGGCCTGAGGTAGGCTTGGGGTTGGCAGAATGTTGGGGATGGAGGATGGGCCTGAGGTAGGCTTGGGGTTGGCAGAATGTTGGGGATGGAGGATGGGCCTGACGTAGGCTTGGGGTTGGCAGAATGTTGGGGATGGAGGATGGGCCTGAGGTAGGCTTGGGGTTGGCAGAATGTTGGGGATGGAGGATGGGCCTGACGTAGGCTTGGGGTTGGCAGAATGTTGGGGATGGAGGATGGGCCTGAGGTAGGCTTGGGGTTGGCAGAATGTTGGGGATGGAGGATGGGCCTGACGTAGGCTTGGGGTTGGCAGAATGTTGGGGATGGAGGATGGGCCTGAGGTAGGCTTGGGGTTGGCAGAATGTTGGGGATGGAGGATGGGCCTGACGTAGGCTTGGGGTTGGCAGAATGTTGGGGATGGAGGATGGGCCTGAGGTAGGCTTGGGGTTGGCAGAATGTTGGGGATGGAGGATGGGCCTGACGTAGGCTTGGGGTTGGCAGAATGTTGGGGATGGAGGATGGGCCTGACGTAGGCTTGGGGTTGGCAGAATGTTGGGGATGGAGGATGGGCCTGAGGTAGGCTTGGGGTTGGCAGAATGTTGGGGATGGAGGATGGGCCTGAGGTAGGCTTGGGGTTGGCAGAATGTTGGGGATGGAGGATGGGCCTGAGGTAGGCTTGGGGTTGGCAGAATGTTGGGGATGGAGGATGGGCCTGAGGTAGGCTTGGGGTTGGCAGAATGTTGGGGATGGAGGATGGGCCTGACGTAGGCTTGGGGTTGGCAGAATGTTGGGGATGGAGGATGGGCCTGAGGTAGGCTTGGGGTTGGCAGAATGTTGGGGATGGAGGATGGGCCTGACGTAGGCTTGGGGTTGGCAGAATGTTGGGGATGGAGGATGGGCCTGAGGTAGGCTTGGGGTTGGCAGAATGTTGGGGATGGAGGATGGGCCTGACGTAGGCTTGGGGTTGGCAGAATGTTGGGGATGGAGGATGGGCCTGAGGTAGGCTTGGGGTTGGCAGAATGTTGGGGATGGAGGATGGGCCTGACGTAGGCTTGGGGTTGGCAGAATGTTGGGGATGGAGGATGGGCCTGAGGTAGGCTTGGGGTTGGCAGAATGTTGGGGATGGAGGATGGGCCTGACATAGGCTTGGGGTTGGCAGAATGTTGGGGATGGAGGATGGGCCTGACGTAGGCTTGGGGTTGGCAGAATGTTGGGGATGGAGGATGGGCCTGACATAGGCTTGGGGTTGGCAGAATGTTGGGGATGGGGTTAGGCAGAATGTTGGGGATGGAGGATGGGCCTGAGGTAGGCTTGGGGTTGGCAGAATGTTGGGGATGGAGGATGGGCCTGAGGTAGGCTTGGGGTTGGCAGAATGTTGGGGATGGAGGATGGGCCTGAGGTAGGCTTGGGGTTGGCAGAATGTTGGGGATGGAGGATGGGCCTGAGGTAGGCTTGGGGTTGGCAGAATGTTGGGGATGGAGGATGGGCCTGAGGTAGGCTTGGGGTTGGCAGAATGTTGGGGATGGAGGATGGGCCTGAGGTAGGCTTGGGGTTGGCAGAATGTTGGGGATGGAGGATGGGCCTGGGGTTGGCGTAGGCTTGGGGTTGGCAGAATGTTGGGGATGGAGGATGGGCCTGACGTAGGCTTGGGGTTGGCAGAATGTTGGGGATGGAGGATGGGCCTGAGGTAGGCTTGGGGTTGGCAGAATGTTGGGGATGGAGGATGGGCCTGAGGTAGGCTTGGGGTTGGCAGAATGTTGGGGATGGAGGATGGGCCTGACGTAGGCTTGGGGTTGGCAGAATGTTGGGGATGGAGGATGGGCCTGAGGTAGGCTTGGGGTTGGCAGAATGTTGGGGATGGAGGATGGGCCTGAGGTAGGCTTGGGGTTGGCAGAATGTTGGGGATGGAGGATGGGCCTGAGGTAGGCTTGGGGTTGGCAGAATGTTGGGGATGGAGGATGGGCCTGACGTAGGCTTGGGGTTGGCAGAATGTTGGGGATGGAGGATGGGCCTGAGGTAGGCTTGGGGTTGGCAGAATGTTGGGGATGGAGGATGGGCCTGACGTAGGCTTGGGGTTGGCAGAATGTTGGGGATGGAGGATGGGCCTGACGTAGGCTTGGGGTTGGCAGAATGTTGGGGATGGAGGATGGGCCTGAGGGTGGAGGTTTCAATCACAGTGCTAGGTACTAGGTTTCAATCCCAGTGCTAGGTACTAGGTTTCAATCCCAGTGCTAGGTTTTAATCCCAGTGCTAGGTACTAGATTTCAATCCCAGTGCTAGGTACTAGGTTTCAATCCCAGTGCTAGGGGCGGCAGGGTAGCCTAGTGGTTAGAGCATTGGACTAGTAACCGAAAGGTTGCAAGTTCAAATCCCCGAGCTGACAAGGTACAAAATCTGTCGTTCTGCCCCTGAACAGGCAGTTAACCCACTGTTCCTAGGCCGTCAATGAATATAAGAATTTGTTCTTAACTGACTTGCCTGGTTAAAGCTTAAAATAAATAAAAGGTATGAGGTTTCAATCCCAGTGCTAGGTACTAGGTTTCAATCCCAGTGCTAGGTACTAGGTTTCAATCCCAGTGCTAGGTACTAGGTTTCAATCCCAGTGCTAGGTACTAGGTTTCAATCCCAGTGCTAGGTACTAGGTTTCAGTCCCAGTGCTAGGTACTAGGTTTCAAGCCCGGTACTAGGTTTCAATCCCAGTACTAGGTTTTATTCCCAGTGCTAGGTTTCAATCCCAGTGCTAGGTACGAGGTTTCAATCCCGGTACTAGGTTTCAATCCCAGTGCTAGGTACTAGGTTTCAATCCCAGTACTAGGTTTCAATCCCAGTGCTAGGTACTAGGTTTCAATCCCAGTGCTAGGTACTAGGTTTCAACCCCAGTGCTAGGTACTAGGTTTCAATCCCAGTGCTAGGTTTCAATCCCAGTGCTAGGTACTAGGTTTCAATCCCAGTGCTAGGTACTAGGTTTCAATCCCAGTGCTAGGTACGAGGTTTCAATCCCAGTGCTAGGTACTAGGTTTCAATCCCAGTGCTAGGTACTAGGTTTCAATCCCAGTGCTAGGTAAGAGGTTTCAATCCCAGTGCTAGGTACTAGGTTTCAATCCCAGTGCTAGGTACGAGGTTTCAATCCCAGTACTAGGTTTCAATCCCAGTGCTAGGTACTAGGTTTCAATCCCAGTGCTAGGTACGAGGTTTCAATCCCAGTGCTAGGTACTAGGTTTCAATCCCAGTGCTAGGTACGAGGTTTCAATCCCAGTGCTAGGTACTAGGTTTCAATCCCAGTGCTAGGTACTAGGTTTCAATCCCAGTACTAGGTTTTTGTTTTTTTTAAAGTCTTTCTCAAACCTTAACCAATCAGAATGAATGGTTTTTAGTCTTTCTCAAACCTTAACCAATCAGAAAGAATGCCCGAAACGTAACTGTCAAAAATCTATATATATTCCCCTACGGACAAAAGTTGGATTCTGAAGTCAATTTCGAAATGTTTATTTTAGTTAAGAACAAATTCTTATTTTCAATGACGGCCTAGGAACAGCGGGTTAACTGCCTTGTTCAGGGGCAGAACGATAGATGTGTACCTTGTCAGCTCGGGGATTGGAACTTGCAACCTTTCGGTTACCAGCCAAACACTCTAACCACTAGGCTACCCCGCCACCACAAAATGTTTGAGGCTACTCGACACCCTCTCTGTTCAGCATTGCAGAGCGATAGAAAGACATCTTGTTGCTGCTCTACACCCTCTCTGTTCAGCATTGCAGAGAGATAGAAAGACCTCTTGTTGCTACTCTACACCCTCTCTGTTCAGCATTGCAGAGAGATAGAAAGAAAGACCTCTTGTTGCTGCTCTACACCCTTTCTGTTCAGCATTGCAGAGAGACACAAAGAGAAAAACAGGGGGAGGGAGAGAGGACCCCTTTTTCTCTTCTCCCTCTCTTCTCTCCCCTCATCTTGTTTATACAAGCAATACCTTCTTTATTACAAGCCAGTGCACAGCAATCACACACACACATTCACAAGCAATCTCACCACGCCGCTAACTAACGGCCTGCAGGGAATTCTCTCTTGTGAGGCTTTGGAGGCTTGAAACTCAGTGTGTTGCCTGCTGGAAAGGCTTTAGATACAGTGTGTGTGTGTGGAATCAATGTGATAATTACCTCTCAGAATGAGCATGAACCATATTGAATTGGAGAAGGGCTTGTAACAACGGTAAATGTAGTAACACCAGTTAGTGTAATAACACTGTTTAGTGTAATAACACCAGTTAGTGTAATAACACCAGTTAGTGTAATAACACCAGTAACACCAGTTAGTGTAATAACACCAGTTAGTGTAATAACACCAGTTAGTGTAATAACACCAGTTAGTGTAATAACACCGGTTAGTGTAATAACACCAGTTAGTGTAATAACACCAGTTAGTGTAATAACACCAGTTAGTGTAATAACACCAGTTAGTGTAATAACACCAGTTAGTGTAATAACACCAGTTAGTGTAATAACACCAGTTAGTGTAATGTAACACCAGTTAGTGTAATAACACCAGTTAGTGTAATAACACCAGTTAGTGTAATAACACTGTTTAGTGTAATAACACCGTTTAGTGTAATAACACCAGTTAGTGTAATAACACCAGTAACACCAGTTAGTGTAATAACACCTGTTAGTGTAATAACACCAGTTAGTGTAATAACACCAGTTAGTGTAATAACACCAGTTAGTGTAATAACACCAGTTAGTGTAATAACACCAGTTAGTGTAATAACACCTGTTAGTGTAATAACACCAGTTAGTGTAATAACACCAGTTAGTGTAATAACACCAGTTAGTGTAATAACACCAGTTACTGTAATGTAACACCAGTTACTGTAATGTAACACCAGTTAGTGTAATATAACACCAGTTAGTGTAATGTAACACCAGTTAGTGTAATAACACCGGTTAGTGTAATAACACCAGTTAGTGTAATAACACCAGTTAGTGTAATAACACCAGTTACTGTAATAACACCAGTTAGTGTAATAACACCGGTTAGTGTAATAACACCGGTTAGTGTAATAACACCAGTTACTGTAATGTAACACCAGTTAGTGTAATAACACCGTTTAGTGTAATAACACCGTTTAGTGTAATAACACCGGTTAGTGTAATAACACCAGTTAGTGTAATAACACCGTTTAGTGTAATAACACCAGTTAGTGTAATAACACCAGTTAGTGTAATAACACCAGTTAGTGTAATAACACCGGTTAGTGTAATAACACCAGTTAGTGTAATAACACCAGTTAGTGTAATAACACCAGTTAGTGTAATAACACCGGTTAGTGTAATAACACCAGTTAGTGTAATAACACCAGTTAGTGTAATAACACCAGTTAGTGTAATAACACCAGTTAGTGTAATAACACTGTTTAGTGTAATAACACCAGTTAGTGTAATAACACCAGTTAGTGTAATAACACCAGTTAGTGTAATAACACCAGTTAGTGTAATAACACCAGTTAGTGTAATAACACCAGTTAGTGTAATGTAACACCAGTTAGTGTAATAACATTGTTTAGTGTAATAACACCAGTTAGTGTAATAACACCAGTTAGTGTAATAACACCAGTTAGTGTAATAACACCAGTTAGTGTTATAACACCAGTTACTGTAATAACACCAGTTAGTGTAATAACACCAGTTAGTGTAATAACACCGGTTAGTGTAATAACACCAGTTAGTGTAATAACACCAGTTAGTGTAATAACACCAGTTGCTGTAATAACACCAGTTAGTGTAATAACACCAGTTAGTGTAATAACACCAGTTAGTGTAATAACACCAGTTAGTGTAATGTAACACCAGTTAGTGTAATAACACCAGTTAGTGTAATAACACCGGTTAGTGTAATGTAACACCAGTTAGTGTAATAACACCAGTTAGTGTAATAACACCAGTTAATGTAATAACACCAGTTAGTGTAGTAACACCAGTTAGTGTAATAACACCAGTTAGTGTAATAACACCAGTTAGTGTAATAACACCAGTTAATGTAATAACACCAGTTAGTGTAGTAACACCAGTTAGTGTAATAACACCAGTCAGTAAGAACATGGACATTACATACATCCCATTCATTACTGGTGTAGATATGTGGAGGCAGAGCAGGACATTTTGGTGCGCAGCCAATGTTAGAGTTACTCAGCGGAAAACCTCTGTTAGACCATGGACACACACACACTCAGTAGACCATGGACACACACACACACACACACACACACACACACACACACACACACACACACAGACCACACACACACACACACACACACACACTCAGTAGACCACACACACACACACACACACACACAGTAGACCACACACACACACACTCAGTAGACCATGGACACACACACACACACACTCAGTAGACCATGGACACACACACACACAGTTAGTAGACCATGGACACACACACACACACACACACAGTTCGTAGAACATGGATACACACACACACACACGCGCACACACACACACACTCAGTAGACCATGGACACACACACACACACACACACACACAGTTAGTAGACCATGGACACACACACACACACATACACACTCAGTTAGTAGACCATGGACACACACACACACACACTCAGTTAATAGACCATGGACACACACACAAACACACACTTAGTAGACCATGGACACACACACTCAGTTAGTAGACCATGGACACACACACTCACTTAGTAGACCATGGACACACACACTCAGTTAGTAGACCATGGACACACACACTCAGTTAGTAGACCATGGACACACACACACAGTTAGTAGACCACGCCTCGTGGGACTCAATGCTAGTTACAACATCCGTTACCTCAGACTGTTGCTACAGCACAACCCTCTGGATTAACTGCCTGTATAACAACACATTAAAACACAGAGAGACACAAACACACACACAGAGAGAGACACAAACACACACAGAGAGAGACACAAACACACACAGAGAGACACACACAGAGAGAGAGAGACACAAACACACACAGAGAGAGACACAAACACACACAGAGAGAGACACAAACACACACAGAGAGGGACACAAACACACACAGAGAGAGACAGAAACACACACAGAGAGAGAGAGACACAAACACACACAGAGAGAGACACAAACACACAGAGAGAGAGACACAAACACACACAGAGAGAGACACAAACACACACAGAGAGAGACACAAACACAGAGAGAGAGACACAAACACACACAGAGAGAGACACAAACACACACAGAGAGATACACAAACACGCACAGAGAGAGACACAAACACACACAGAGAGAGACACACAAACACACACACAGAGAGACACAAACACACACACACACACAGAGAGACACAAACACACACACACATAGAGAGACACAAAGAGACACAGAGAGAGACACAAACACACACAGAGAGAGACACAAACACACACAGAGAGAGACACAAACACACACAGAGAGGGACACAAACACACACAGAGAGAGACAGAAACACACACAGAGAGAGAGAGACACAAACACACACAGAGAGAGACACAAACACACACAGAGAGAGAGACACAAACACACACAGAGAGAGACACAAAACACACAGAGAGAGACACACAACACACACAGAGAGAGACACAAACACACAGAGAGAGACACAAACACACACAGAGAGATACACAAACACACAGAGAGAGACACAAACACACACAGAGAGAGACACACAAACACACACACAGAGAGACACAAACACACACACACACACAGAGAGACACAAACACACACACACAGAGAGACACAAAGAGACACAGAGAGAGACACAAACACACACAGAGAGAGACACAAAGAGACACATAGAGAGACACAAAGAGACACATAGAGAGACACAAAGAGACACATAGAGAGACACAAACACACACACACAGAGAGAGACACAAACACACACACAGAGAGAGACACAAACACACACAGAGAGAGACACAAACACACACAGAGAGAGACACAAACACACAGAGAGAGAGAGACACAAACACACACAGAGACACAAACACACACACAGAGAGAGACACAAACACACACAGAGAGAGACACAAACACACAGAGAGAGACACAAACACACACACACAGAGAGACACAAACACACACAGAGAGAGACACAAACACACACACAGAGAGAGACACAAACACACACAGAGAGAGACACAAACACACACAGAGAGAGACACAAACACACAGAGAGAGAGAGACACAAACACACACAGAGAGAGACACAAACACACACAGAGAGAGAGACACAAACACACACAGAGAGAGACACAAACACACAGAGAGAGAGAGACACAAACACACACAGAGAGAGACACAAACACACACAGAGAGAAAGACACAAACACACACAGAGAGAGACACAAACACACACAGAGAGAGACACAAACATACACAGAGAGAGACACAAACACACACAGAGAGAGACACAAACACACACAGAGAGAGACACAAACACACACAGAGAGAGACACACTTTTTTTTTTACAGACAGTCTTCAAGTCTTTTTCACATCATATCACATCATATAGGCACCCCCCTGGTCCCCGGTCCACATTCTAAACATTCTCAACCATTATCACATCATTCAAAAGCACCCCCTGGTCATATAGGCACCCCCCCCGGTCCACATTCTAAACATTCTCAACCATTATCACATCATATAGGCACCCCTGTCCACGGATCCACATAATAAACATTCTCAAATCAACATCATATAGGCATTCTCCCCTGAAGTCCACATTCTAAACATTCTCAACCATTATCACATCATATAGGCACCCCCCTGGTCCCCCGTCCACATTCTAAACATTCTCAACCATTATCACATCATATAGGCACCCCCTTGTCCACGGATCCACATTATAACCATTCTCAACCATTATCACATCATATAGGCACCCCCTGGTCCCCCGTCCACATTCTAAACATTCTCAACCATTATCACATCATATAGGCACCCCCTGGTCCCCGGTCCACAATCTAAACATTCTCAACCATTATCACATCATATAGGCACCCCCCTGGTCCCCCGTCCACATTCTAAACATTCTCAACCATTATCACATCATACAGGCAACCCCTGGTCCACGGGTCCACATTCTAAACATTCTCAACCATTATCACATCATATAGGCACCCCCTGGTCCCCGGTCCACATTCTACAACATTATCACATCATATAGGCACCCCCTGGTCCCCGGTCCACATTCTAAAACATTATCACATCACCCCTGGTCCCCGGTCCACATTCTAAAAAACCATTATCACATCATATAGGCACCCCCTGGTCCCCCGGTCCACATTCTAAACATTCTCAACCATTATCACATCATATAGGCACCCCCCTGGTCCCCGGTCCACATTCTAAACATTCTCAACCATTATCACATCATATAGGCACCCCCTGGTCCCGGGTCCACATTCTAAACATTCTCAACCATTATCACATCATATAGGCACCCCCTGGTCCCCGGTCCACATTCTAAACATTCTCAACCATTATCACATCATATAGGCACCCCCTGGTCCACGGGTCCACATTCTAAACATTCTCAACCATTATCACATCATACAGGCACCCCCTGGTCCACGGGTCCACATTCTAAACATTCTCAACCATTATCACATCATATAGGCACCCCCTGGTCCCCGGTCCACATTCTACAACATTATCACATCATATAGGCACCCCCTGGTCCCCGGTCCACATTCTAAAACATTATCACATCATATAGGCAACCCCCTGGTCCCCGGTCCACATTCTAAAACATTATCACATCATATAGGCACCCCCTGGTCCCCCGTCCACATTCTAAACATTCTCAACCATTATCACATCATATAGGCACCCCCTGGTCCCCCGTCCACATTCTAAACATTCTCAACCATTATCACATCATATAGGCACCCCCCTGGTCCCCCGTCCACATTCTAAACATTCTCAACCATTATCACATCATATAGGCACCCCCCTGGTCCCGGGTCCACATTCTAAACATTCTCAACCATTATCACATCATATAGGCACCCCCTGGTCCCGGTCCACATTCTAAAACATTCACATCATATAGGCACCCCCTGGTCCCCGGTCCACATTCTAAAACATTATCACATCATATAGGCACCCCTGGTCCCCCGTCCACATTCTAAACATTCTCAACCATTATCACATCATATAGGCACCCCCTGGTCCCCGGTCCACATTCTACAAACATTATCACATCATATAGGCACCCCCTGGTCCCCGTCATTCTAAACATTCTCAACCATTATCACATCATATAGGCACCCCTGGTCCCCGGTCATTCTAAATAAACATTCTCAACCATTATCACATCATATAGGCACCCCGTGGTCTAAATCAACATTCTAAAACATTATCATCATATAGGCACCACGTAGTCTAAATCAACATTCTAAAACATTATCACATCATATAGGCACCACGTAGTCTAAATCAACATTCTAAAACATTATCACATCATATAGGCATAGGCACGTAGTCTAAATCAACATTCTAAAACATTATCACGTCACATATGACAACTTCAAACCCCTTGTTCTATGAACTTTGGCCTTCTTTCATGCATCTTTCTTAGGTCACCAACTATAGTTTGGCTCCATTGGCCAGTTCTGGGGTCTATAATTTCAGGATGGCCTAGTGAAAGTCCTTTGAGCCCACGTGAAGCCAAGTGTAGCCATTAGCCTAAACCGTCATTATTCCATACCTTAAAACTGGCATTATCACGCCTTTAGATAGAGGCAATAGGCTGACAATCTATCTAATTAATTGATCTCCATGTGTGACATTTTTTTAGCAGTTGGATCAATCAATTAATCTGATTAGCTATTTTATTGGATCTATCAATCATTTAAACCCGGACTGTCCTCTCAGACCGCAGCCTAAAGACACATTACCTACAGAATGCATAGGCTACAATCTATTGGCTACACGACGTATGAACAGAAAAACATTTAGCCAATCCTGTCCACAAATCCAATCCCTCACCAGCTCTGTACAGTACAGCGTCAACGGAGTTGCCTCAGTCAGGGGGAAAACATGCGCTTCCGTAAACATGAAAGCTGTGGTGAACTGCAGCAGCAAGCAATGACCTGCGTTGGTAGCCTACGGACAACCGAAGTTACCCATGCAGCGCCAACCCCCTCGCTATTGAAGACAGGACGGTATAGAAACAGAACAGACAGCGAATAGAATAAAACAGCATGAATCCATGTTGTTAGTTACCTGGTGTGGAAAACGGCGAAACCGTTAGACAGATATCTGACCGTACGGTTAGCGATTCATCTCAGATATCACCCAAAACCCCTTCTGTCGCTTCTGTGACACGCTCTTCCCTTCCCGATCTCTTTCCTCTCATCTATATGTCTCTCTCTCTCAAGGAGGAGAGCAGCAGTAGCAGTTGCGGATCTCCACGGGAATATCCAGCATCACGTCTCAAGGCTGTGCAGTGTCAACCACGGCACCCGACAGACAGCAGCTGCGAGATGAGCTGTCGTTCCACCAACACTGTCTCGCGCATGCAGCGCTCCCTCTTCTCTACTCTTCCGTTCCGTTCTCTGCCTCTCTGTCTTCTATCCGTATCTCACTGCGTCAGGCGCACTATGCTTGGCTTCTCTCTCTTTCTATCTCTCTTTCTCTCTCTTTCTCTCGCTCTCTCTCGCTCTCTCTCCTGTCCTCCTCTCCTTGTGCCTAGACTGAAGCCAGCTTTTAGTGGAGAAGGAGTAGGATACTGTACAGGCTGTGATACAATATAATATATCATACAATACTTTCTCAATTTGAATGGAAATGTATTTCGAGGCCAGCTGTAGGCTACAATGAGATATGCCAGCATACAAATCTACACACAACAACAATCTCTGTGAGTAAAATTTGATGTAATTTCAACTTCTTTTCAACCAAAACGTTGTCTTTTCAATGTCTTTTGCCAACATATATCACTGATAATGCCCTATAAGCTGCACATCAGGGTGGATCACATTGGTGGGAGCTGTGTTTTTTGCACCTCCTAAGGATCCCAGAGTGCCTTCTTTTACAATTGCACCCTCCTAGGATCCCAGAGTGCCTTCTTTTACAATTGCACCCTCCTAGGATCCCAGAGTGCCTTCTTTTACAATTCCACCCTCCTGGGATCCCAGAGTGCCTTATTTTACAATTCCACCCTCCTGGGATCCCAGAGTGCCTTATTTTACAATTCCACCCTCCTAGGATCCCAGAGTGCCTTCTTTTACAATTCCACCCTCCTAGGATCCCAGAGTGCCTTATTTTACAATTCCACCCTCCTGGGATCCCAGAGTGCCTTCTTTTACAATTCCACCCTCCTAGGATCCCAGAATGCCTTCTTTAGATGGTGATGAAGGTACTCAGAG
>NW_025746505.1:102500-107793 GCF_021184085.1 Oncorhynchus gorbuscha
ATTATCACATCATATAGGCACCCCTGGTAGGCACCCCCCCGGTCCACATTCTAAACATTCTCAACCATTATCACGTCATATAGGCACCCCCTGGTCCCGGGTCCACATTCTAAACATTCTCAACCATTATCACATCATATAGGCACCCCCTGGTCCACGGGTCCACATTCTAAACATTATCACTCAACGGGTCCCATTAAACATTCTCAAACATTATCACATCATATAGGCACCCCCTGGTCCCGGGTCCACATTCTAAACATTCTCAACCATTATCACATCATATAGGCACCCCTGGTCCCCCGTCCACATTCTAAACATTCTCAACCATTATCACGTAGGCACCCCCTGGGTCCACATTCTAAACATTCTCAACCATTATCACATCATATAGGCACCCCCTGGTCCCCGGTCCCCCTGGCACATCATATAGGCACCCCCTGGTCCCCGGTCCACATTCTAAACATTCTCAACCATTATCACGTCATATAGGCACCCCCCTGGTCCACGGGTCCACATTCTAAACATTCTCAACCATTATCACATCATATAGGCACCCCCCTGGTCCACGGGTCCACATTCTAAACATTCTCAACCATTATCACATCATATAGGCACCCCCCTGGTCCACGGGTCAACATTCTCAACCATTATCACATCATATAGGCACCCCCCTGGTCCCCGGTCCACATTATAAAACATTATCACATCATATAGGCACCCCCTGGTCCCCGGTCCACATTCTAAACATTCTCAACCATTATCACATCATATAGGCACCCCCCTGGTCCCCGGTCCACATTCTCAACCATTATCACATCATATAGGCACCCCCTGGTCCCCGGTCCACATTCTAAACATTCTCAACCATTATCACATCATATAGGCACCCCCCTGGTCCACGGGTCCACATTCTAAACATTCTCAACCATTATCACATCATATAGGCACCCCCCTGGTCCACGGGTCCACATTCTCAACCATTATCACATCATATAGGCACCCCCCTGGTCCCCGGTCCACATTCTAAAACATTATCACATCATATAGTCACCCCCCTGGTCCCCGGTCCACATTCTAAAACATTATCACATCATATAGGCACCCCCCTGGTCCCCGGTCCACATTCTAAAACATTATCACATCATATAGGCACCCCCCTGGTCCACGGGTCCACATTCTAAACATTCTCAACCATTATCACATCATATAGGCACCACCCTGGTCCCCGGTCCACATTCTAAACATTCTCAACCATTATCACATCATATAGGCACCCCCTGGTCCACGGGTCCACATTCTAAACATTCTCAACCATTATCACATCATATAGGCACCCCCTGGTCCACGGGTCCACATTCTAAACATTCTCAACCATTATCACATCATATAGGCACCCCCTGGTCCACGGGTCCACATTCTCAACCATTCATAGGCACCCCCTGGTCCCCGGTCCACATTATAAAACATTATCACATCATATAGGCACCCCCCTGGTCCCCGGTCCACATTCTAAAAACATTATCACATCATATAGGCACCCCCTGGTCCCCCCGGTCCACATTCTCCACATTCCACATTCTAAAACATTATTCTCAACCATTATCATATAGGCACCCCCTGGTCCACGGTCCACATTCTCAACCATTATCACATCATATAGGCACCCCCTGGTCCCCCGTCCCACATTCTAAACATTCTCAACCATTATCACATCATATAGGCACCCCCTGGTCCACGGGTCCACATTCTAAACATTCTCAACCATTATCACATCATATAGGCACCCCCTGGTCCCCGGTCCACATTCTCAACCATTATCACATCATATAGGCACCACCCTGGTCCCCGGTCCACATTCTAAAACCATTATCACATCATATAGGCACCCCTGGTCGGTCACATTCTAAAACATTATCACATCATATAGGCACCCCCTGGTGGTCCCCTGGTCCCGGGTCCACATTCTAAACATTCTCAACCATTATCACATTATAGGCACCACCCTGGTCCCGGTCCACATTCTCAACCATCATATAGGCACCCCCTGGTCCCCGGTCCACATTCTCAACCATTATCACATCATATAGGCACCCCCTGGTCGGTCCACATTCTCAACCATTATCACATCATATAGGCACCCCCTGGTCCCCGGTCCACATTCTCAACCATTATCACATCATAGGCACCCCCTGGTCCCGGTCCACATTCTCAACCATTATCACATCATATAGGCACCCCCTGGTCCCCGGTCCACATTCTCAACCATTATCACATCATATAGGCACCCCCTGGTCCCCGGTCCACATTCTCAACCATTATCACATCATATAGGCACCCCCTGGTCCCCGGTCCACATTCTCAACCATTATCACATCATATAGGTCCACATTCTCCCCCTGGTCCCCGGTCCACATTCTCAACCATTATCACATCATATAGGCACCCCCTGGTCCCCGGTCCACATTCTCAACCATTATCACATCATATAGGCACCCCCTGGTCCCCGGTCCACATTCTCAACCATTATCACATCATATAGGCACCCCCTGGTCCCCGGTCCACATTCTCAACCATTATCACATCATATAGGCACCCCCTGGTCCCCGGTCCACATTCTCAACCATTATCACATCATATAGGCACCCCTGGTCCCCGGTCCACATTCTCAACCATTATCAATCAACATTCTCAACCATTATCACGCCATTATCACATCATATAGGCACCACGTAGTCTAAATCAACATTCTCAACCATTATCACGTCATATAGGCACCACGTAGTCTAAATCAACATTCTAAAACATTATCACGTCATATAGGCACCACGTAGTCTAAATCAGCATTCTCAACCATTATCACGTCATATAGGCACCACGTAGTCTAAATCAACAGTCTAAAACATTATCACGTCATATAGGCACCACGTAGTCTAAATCAACATTCTCAACCATTATCACGTCATATAGGCACCACGTAGTCTAAATCAACATTCTCAACCATTATCACGTCATATAGGCACCACGTAGTCTAAATCAACATTCTCAACCATTATCACGTCATATAGGCACCACGTAGTCTAAATCAACATTCTAAAACATTATCACATCATATAGGCACCACGTAGTCTAAATCAACATTCTAAAACATTATCACATCATATAGGTACCACGTAGTCTAAATCAACATTCTAAAACATTATCACGTCATATAGGCACCACGTAGTCTAAATCAACATTCTAAAACATTATCACGTCATATAGGCACCACGTAGTCTAAATCAACATTCTAAAACATTATCACATCATATAGGCACCACGTAGTCTAAATCAACATTCTAAAACATTATCACATCATATAGGCACCACGTAGTCTAAATCAACATTCTAAAACATTATCACATCATATAGGCACCACGTAGTCTAAATCAACATTCTAAAACATTATCACGTCATATAGGCACCACGTAGTCTAAATCAACATTCTAAAACATTATCACGTCATATAGGCACCACGTAGTCTAAATCAACATTCTAAAACATTATCACGTCATATAGGCACCACGTAGTCTAAATCAACATTCTAAAACATTATCACGTCATATAGGCACCACGTAGTCTAAATCAACATTCTAAAACATTATCACATCATATAGGCACCACGTAGTCTAAATCAACATTCTAAAACATTATCACATCATATAGGCACCACGTAGTCTAAATCAACATTCTAAAACATTATCACATCATATAGGCACCACGTAGTCTAAATCAACATTCTAAAACATTATCACGTCACACATGACAACTTCAAACCCCTTGTTCTATGAACTTTAGCCTTCTTTCATGCATATTTCTTAGGTCACCAACTATAGTTTGGCTCCATTGGCCAGTTCTGGGGTCTATAATTTCAGGATGGCCTAGTGAAAGTCCTTTGAGCCCACGTGAAGCCAAGTGTAGCCATTAGCCTAAACCGTCATTATTCCATACCATAAAACTGGCATTATCCCGCCTTTAGATAGAGGCAATAGGCTGACAATCTATCTAATTAATTGATCTCCATGTGTGACATTTTTTTAGCAGTTGGATCAATCAATTAATCTGATTAGCTATTTTATTGGATCTATCAATCATTTAAACCCGGACTGCCCTCTCAGACCGCAGCCTAAAGACACATTACCTACAGAATGCATAGGCTACAATCTATTGGCTACACGACGTATGAACAGAAAAACATTTAGCCAATCCTGTCCACAAATCCAATCCCTCACCAGCTCTGTACAGTACAGCGTCAACGGAGTTGCCTCAGTCAGGGGGAAAACATGCGCTTCCGTAAACATGAAAGCTGTGGTGAACTGCAGCAGCAAGCAATGACCTGCGTTGGTAGCCTACGGACAACCGAAGTTACCCATGCAGCGCCAACCCCCTCGCTATTGAAGACAGGACGGTATAGAAACAGAACAGACAGCGAATAGAATAAAACAGCATGAATCCATGTTGTTAGTTACCTGGTGTGGAAAACGGCGAAACCGTTAGACAGACATCTGACCGTACGGTTAGCGATTCATCTCAGATATCACCCAAAACCCCTTCTGTCGCTTCTGTGACACGCTCTTCCCTTCCCGATCTCTTTCCTCTCATCTATATGTCTCTCTCTCTCAAGGAGGAGAGCAGCAGTAGCAGTTGCGGATCTCCACGGGAATATCCAGCATCACGTCTCAAGGCTGTGCAGTGTCAACCACGGCACCCGACAGACAGCAGCTGCGAGATGAGCTGTCGTTCCACCAACACTGTCTCGCGCATGCAGCGCTCCTCTTCTCTACTCTTCCGTTCCGTTCTCTGCCTCTCTGTCTTCTATCCGTATCTCACTGCGTCAGGCGCACTATGCTTGGCTTCTCTCTCTTTCTATCTCTCTTTCTCTCTCTTTCTCTCGCTCTCTCTCGCTCTCTCTCCTGTCCTCCCTCTCCTTGTGCCTTGTGCCTAGACTGAAGCCAGCTTTTAGTGGAGAAGGAGTAGGATACTGTACAGGCTGTGATACAATATAATATATCATACAATACTTTCTCAATTTGAATGGAAATGTATTTCGAGGCCAGCTGTAGGCTACAATGAGATATGCCAGCATACAAATCTACACACAACAACAATCTCTGTGAGTAAAATTTGATGTAATTTCAACTTCTTTTCAACCAAAAAGTTGTCTTTTCAATGTCTTTTTGCCAACATATATCACTGATAATGCCCTATAAGCTGCACATCAGGGTGGATCACATTGGTGGGAGCTGTGTTTTTG
>NW_025746506.1:0-10000 GCF_021184085.1 Oncorhynchus gorbuscha
GCTTTACTGTTGGGTCATTCTGGGACACCTCCTTTATCCTGCTTTACTGTTGGGTTCAGTTAGGGACACCTCCTTTATCCTGCTTTACTGCTGGGTTCAGTTAGGGACACCTCCTTATCCTGCTTTAATGTTGGGTTCAGTTAGGGACACCTCCTTTATCCTGCTTTACTGCTGGGTTCAGTTAGGGACACCTCCTTATCCTGCTTTAATGTTGGGTTCAGTTAGGGACACCTCCTTTATCCTGCTTTACTGCTGTGTTCAGTTAGGGACACCTCCTTTATCCTTCTGTACTGTTCGTGTGTATTTGTATAATGAAAAGGTGCTTCCTGACTACAATGCATTACTGTGATATAAATCATTTGTCTCACCTAGCTTATCTTAAGGTTAAAGCACTAACTAAGTCACTCTGGATAAAAAAAGCCTCTGTAAAATGACTCAAATGTACCAAAAACAATCCGGGGACGGGAGGGGTTGTGTTATTTTTTTATCCAAACGGCAGTGTATTCTCAAGAATAATTACAAATGTCAGAGATATGACACAGTAACACCCAGTGATACAACTTGTACAACAATTACATGAACTGCAGTGGTTGAACAGCATGACTGTAAACAAATAATCATTAAAAAAAAAAGGGCTCTGTCCCAAATGGCACAGATTTTTCATTCCCTATATAGTGCACTACTCTTGACCAGGGACTATTTTGACCAACGCCTTTTGAACAGATCCTTTATAGATATTCTAAAATGAAACCCTATATAGGGTATGTTGTCAATTTGGGATGTCCCCCAAAAAAATATATATATAATTTGTCCGGTCACCTTGCGATAACAAATGTGTTGTTGTCCCCTGTAAATGTGTGTCATGTGTTGGCACTGAAAGGTCATTTCAATTACAGACAAGGAACCTGCAAACAACCTATAACATGCTTGAGTAATAATTACATATTTCTTTTGTTTCATATATTAAAATGCACTTTGTGCAGACATTCAGAACATGTAAAAAATAATAATAATAATAATTAAAAAGTTATTTTTGATGAGCTGTATTTAGGTTCGTGTCAGACTAACGTGGGACCGTCCTTGTAGTCAGACGTCAAAAAGAAGGATGACTGACTAAGGAGGATGACTGACTAAGGATGACTGGACTAAGGATGACTGACTAAGGATGACTGACTAAGGATGACTAAGGATGACTGACTAAGGATGACTATGATGACTGACTAAGGATGACTAAGGATGACTGACTAAGGATGACTGACTAAGGATGACTAAGGATGACTGACTGAAGGATGACTGAGATGACTGACTAAGATGACTGACTAAGGATGACTGACTACTAGGATGACTGACTGACTAAGATGACTAAGGATGACTGACTAAGGATGACTGACTAAGGATGACTGACTAAGGATGACTGACTAAGGATGACTGGTGACTGGCACATACTGTGGGTAAAGGCCTGGAGTTCCTCCATCCTGGTCACATGACCAGGAAACAACAAGGGGCCCTAGTTAGAAGATGGGACTGAATCCCGTCCTATAGACTCCGGGGATTTGGACGGTGCACCATTTTTTTTTTTTAAATGTCATTTCTGACCGAGACGACATGTGCAGCATTTTACTGTGAACATTGACTTAAAAAATATAATTAAACGTGCATTGTGGAGAAAGCGCAATCGGATTGAATTGTGGGCCATAGAGAGGCTTTAAGTTGGGCTCAGAGGTTTTCCTGGCCAGGTCACATGGTCAGGAACAACTCCTGGCCATCCACATACTGTAGAACAAGGTTTCTGACAGTTATTTCAGTTGAAAAAATGTTTATTTTTATTTTTAAATCAAAACCCTTTCCAGTTTGATTTGATGTAATTTGCATTATGCTCAAAGACACTTCCTATAGTTTTTGCATGCGTCCCAAATGAACTACATACAGTAGGGAATAGGGTGCCATTTGGGAAGCAGGCAGTTTCCACACTTTAGTGCCGCAAAATGAAATATCTTACTGCTGTACAGGGATGGATGCCAAGCCTTTACCCCTAATCCAAGTCTGTGTGTGTGTGTGTGTGTGTGTGTGTGTGTGTGTGTGTGTGTGTGTGTGTGTGTGTGTGTGTGTGTGTGTGTGTGTGTGTGTGTGTGTGTGTGCGTGTGTGCGTGTCTGCGTGTGTCTGCATGTGTGCGTGTCTGCGCGTGCGTGCGTGTGTGTGTGTGTGTGTGTCTGCACCTAATGAGATATCAAAAGAGCTTACAAGTTTTGAAGTACATAATTTACATGGTTTTTGAGGCAAAGAGTGTTTCTACACTGACTGACAGGTGAGGTGAGCTCAGTGGTGCATCTGGAAGCAGAGAAATATAACATGTAGAAAAAAGACAACAACAAGAAGCCAACAGCCAGAGCTAGCTATGTACTGCACTGTAGAACGTTCCTAATTCTAGAATAGAATGTCTTGGAATAGCCAGATCTCTGAACACTCACAGTTCTCTTTCCCCATGTCAGATACCAGGCGTATTGGAGCCGAGCCACGACAAAGTGTATATGTTTTCTAACAGAGGAGTTCTAGTGGCTTCAGAAGAAGTGTGTGGTGTATTCTAATTCTAAACGCATTTGATTGATGATATTCAATGATTAACTGCAGTCATTTGTGTAAAAAAATGTAGAATGGAATTCCTTGAACCCTTTGAAGGAATGTCAACAGTACATCCTGTTTGAACATTCTAATTGATTCAAATCAATGACGTCATAAAGGGATTCCGGAACAGAGGACAAAGGTAACCACTGTCATAAGATTCTTAGATTCACCCCTCCAATGGTTAAGCAGAATGAAAGGTCATTCTGGGAGGCTGGGTGTCTCTATAAAGGACATGAATACAGTATATATACAGCAAACAGACAAAAAGATCCATCTCAACATTTTCACAGCATTAAAATAAAGTGAAAGGGGGTTACATTGGTTGGACGGTTGGTAAATAATATGGTCGCCTGAATGACAAAGAAAAACACAAACAAAACAAACAAAATGGCCGAAACGCTCAAGTCATTCTTACGGAAGAGACTCCGTGGTGTAGGGAGACGTGATCAAGTCTCTCTCCTGGCACTACTTTTGACATGAGGCCTGGTCTATAGTAGTGCACTAAATAGGGAATAGGGCTCTGGTCACTAGTAGTGCACTAAATAGGGAATAGGGCTCTGGTCACTAGTATTTCACTAAATAGGGAATAGGGCTCTGGTCACTAGTAGTTCACTAAATAGGGAATAGGGCTCTGGTCACTAGTAGTGCTCTAAATAGGGAATAGGGCTCTGGTCACTAGTAGTTCACTAAATAGGAATAGGGCTCTGGTCACTAGTAGTTCACTATATAGGGCTCTGGTCACTAGTAGTTCACTATATTCACTATATAGGGCTCTGGTCACTAGTAGTTCACTATATAGGGAATAGGGCTCTGGTCACTAGCAGTTCACTATATAGGGCTCTGGTCTATAGTAGTACCACTATATAGGGAATAGGGCTCTGGTCACTAGTAGTTCACTATATAGGGAATAGGGCTCTGGTCACTAGTAGTTCACTATATAGGGAATAGGGCTCTGGTCACTAGTAGTTCACTATATAGGAATAGGGCCCTGGTCACTAGTAGTGCACTATAGGAATAGGGCTCTGGTCACTAGTAGATCACTATATAGGGAATAGGGCCCTGGTCACTAGTAGTTCACTATATAGGGAATAGGGCTCTGGTCACTAGTAGATCACTATATAGGGAATAGGGCTCTGGTCACTAGAAGATCACTATATAGGGAATAGGGTCCCAATTGGAACGAAGGTTGTGTAAAAATAAAATAAAATTTTAAAAATGGAACGTCTAGTTGTCATAGCAACTGTGATGAAGCTTGTTTCCCCCCTTTTCCCAATCCTGACCAATCAACAAAGGGGACCTTAGATCCGTTTCTATGGGCAATGTTATGCTATTCTGAAGGGGATAGACTGGGGAACACGGTGCATGTCAAAGATGCCTTATGCTCCCAAATGGCCCCCTATTCCCTATTTATAGTGCACGACTTTTGACCGGGGCCCATAGGACTCTCATCAAAAGTAGTGCACTATATAGGTAGTAGGGTGCCATTTTGGGTCACACACCCCTGGGTGGAGGTAAAGATATCATTATGATTAAACTGTAAGTCATTTTGCCACCCATCTCAGTGCCAAGAATTGGTCTAATTTAACCTGTTTGACATGGTTTTTGTTTTGTTTGTTGATTATATGAAAGCACTTTTGTCTTCAAAATGAAGCCAGTCAGTTACAAAACGTCCCGATTCTGTAACGTTTCATAACTTTTCTATTCGGTTTGTAAATCATCCTCATCACCACCATAGCTGAAGGCATGGACACAAGGTATACTGTTAAACTGTTAAATCAAGGCATCTTCTTCCCACCCTCTGCCAGAACAATGGACTATTCCATGTCAACTGCTTATCTGTGCTTTTCTGGAAGTGGGTGACTACATTTTCTGTAGTTTTTAGGGAAGTTATTTTGACTATGAGACATGTAGACAGAATTCAAATCTTGTTCTGCTTTCCAATCCTCTCATATCTTCACGTGGACCCAGTAAGAAGGTCAGGGATCATTAACTAGATTCAGACAGAATGTGATTGCAAATTGACCACAAGAAGCCCAAACATATATATTTGACTAAAACATAATTATTTAAAACCTTGCCTACATTTTGCATACGATCCCATACCTGTATCTATCTATTATGTGAATATCTATTATGTGAATATCTATTATGTGAATATCTATTATGGGAATATCTATTATGGGAATATCTATTATGTGAATATCTATTATGGGAATATCTATTATGGGAATATCTATTATGTGAATATCTATTATAGGAATATCTATTATAGGAATATCTATTATGGGAATATCTATTATGTGAATATCTATTATGTGAATATCTATTATGGGAATATCTATTATAGGAATATCTATTATAGGAATATCTATTATAGGAATATCTTGGAACACCTCTCCAAAATGTTAATAGTTTGAGCTGTTTTGCTGGTGTTTTTACAGTCGACAATCCAACAATAAAAAATATATATATATAAATATATATAAATTGGGGGCCAAATAAAATCACTGGGGCCAAATTCAGCCCGTGTGCCACCAGTTAGAGAACCATGGCATAGAGTCTAACTCTGGGCTGGGGGCTTCTTAGGGTGTAAGAACTAGGGGATGTTTTAGTCTAGGGTTTAGGGCGTAGAGTGTATGGTGCAAGGGGTAGATTTGGAACAGGGAACATGTGACATGGTAATACTGGACGTTGGCCAAAAGAACAGAAAAGACAGACATAGGATACATCCTAAATGGGACCCTATTCTCTACATAGTAAACTACTTTAGACCAGAGCCCTATTCCCTATATATGGTGCCCTACTTTAGACCAGAACCCTATGGCACCCTATTCCCTATATAGTGCACTACTTTAGACCAGAGCCCTATTCCCTATATAGTGCACTACTAGTGACCAGAGCCCTATAGAATCCTATTCCCTATATAGTGCACTACTTTAGACCAGAGTCCTATAGAACCCTATTCCCTATATAGTGCACTACTTTAGACCAGAGCCCTATTCCCTATATAGTGCACTACTTTAGACCAGAGCCCTATTCCCTATATAGTGCACTACTTAGACCAGAGCCCTATGGCACCCTATTCCCTATATAGTGCACTACTTTAGACCAGAGCCCTATTCCCTATATAGTGCACTACATTATGCAGGGAATAGGGGCCATTTGGAAAGGCACACATACTATACAAACAAACAAAAGGCTCCATCGAGAAAACTAATTTTAAAAAAGACTACTGATACAATGGTTCAGTCCCAAATAGTACCCTTTTCCCGACACAGTGCACTACTTCTGACCAGGACCCATAGGCCACAGGTAAAAGTAGTGGACTATATAGGGGAATAGGAAACCATTTGGGGCATATCCTGTGCTTCTTTTAAAAATACACTGACCGACCCCTACTGCGGTATCACCATGGTTACACTGACCGACCCCAAACTCAGACTAGGTTCTACTGCGGTATCACCATGGTTACACTGACATATCCTGTGCTTCTTTAAAAATATTTAAAAAAAGAAAAAAAAGAACAAGATCCTTAATACACATTTTCCCTCGTTCCAAAAAAACAAATAAACAACAATAAAAACCAACAACAACAACAACAAATAACGTAGAAAAGAATGATGTATGCATTCAAGTGGTACGTAATATGGCTTTTATACAATACACCTTTTTAGTGAAAATATACATCTAGGACACAATTCAAGTACAAATGTACAAAATCTTTAAACTCATAATGTTTTTCTTTTAATTATTATAATTACACTTTTTAATACATATCATAAATACAGGTTTACCATTTATCGAGTTCCTAACATTTTACGCTCTGGATGAGGAGGAGGAGGGGAGGGAGAGAGGAGGAGGGAGAGGAGGGAGGAGGAGGAGGAGGAGAGGAGGAGGATGAGGAGGAGGGGAGGGGAGGAGGAGGAGGAGGAGGAGAGAGGGAGAGGAGGAGGAGGAGGGAGAGGGGAGGAGGAGGGGAGGAGGAGGGAGAGGAGGAGGGAGAGGAGGAGGAGGAGGAGGGAGAGGAGGAGGAGGGAGAGGAGGAGGAGGGAGGAGGAGGAGGAGGAGGGAGAGGAGGAGGAGGGAGAGGAGGAGGAGGAGGAGGGAGAGGAGGAGGAGGGAGAGGAGGAGGAGGAGGAGGAGGGAGGAGGGAGAGGAGGAGGAGGGAGAGGGAGGAGGAGGGAGAGGAGGGGAGGGGGATGAGGAGGAGGGGAGGGAGGAGGAGGAGGGAGAGGAGGAGGAGGAGGAGGAGGGAGGAGGAGGAGGAGGGAGAGGAGGAGGAGGGAGAGGAGGAGGGAGAGGAGGAGGAGGAGGAGAGAGGGAGGAGGAGGAGGGAGAGGAGGAGGAGGAGGAGGGAGAGGAGGAGGAGGGAGAGGAGGAGAGGAGGAGGAGGGAGAAGAGGAGGGGGAGAGGAGGAGGAGGAGGAGGGAGAGGAGGAGGAGGAGGAGGAGGAGGAGGAGGAGGAGGAGGGAGAAGAGGAGGGAGGAGGAGGGAGAGGAGGAGGAGGAGGAGGGAGAGGAGGAGGAGGAGGAGGAGGAGGGAGAGGAGGAGGAGGAGGAGGGAGGGGAGGAGGAGGAGGAGGAGGAGAGGAGGAGGAGGAGGGAGAGGAGGAGGAGGAGGGAGAGGAGGGGAGAGGAGGAGGAGGGAGGAGAGGAGAGGAGGAGGAGGGAGAGAGGAGGGAGAGGAGGAGGAGGGGGAGGAGAGAGGAGGAGGAGGAGGGAGAGGAGGGAGGAGGGAGGAGGGAGAGGAGGGGAGGAGGAGGAGGGAGAGGAGGAGGGAGGGAGGAGGAGGGAGAGGAGGAGGAGGAGGGAGGAGGAGGAGGAGGAGGAGGGAGAGAGGAGGAGGGAGGAGGAGGAGGGAGGGAGGAGGGAGGAGGAGGAGGAGGAGGGAGAGGAGAGGAGGGAGGAGGAGGAGGAGGAGGAGGAGGGAGAGGAGGGAGGAGGAGGAGGGAGAGGAGGAGGAGGGAGAGGAGGGAGGAGGAGGGAGGAGGAGAAGAGGAGGAGGGAGAGGGAGGAGGAGGGAGGGAGGGAGGAGGGAGGAGGGGAGAGGAGAGGAGGAGGAGGAGGAGGAGAGGAGGAGGAGGGAGGAGGAGGGAGGAGGGAGAAGGAGGAGGAGGGAGAAGGAGGAGGAGAGGAGAGGAGGAGGAGGGAGAGGAGGAGGAGGGAGAGGAGAAGGAGGAGGAGGGAGAGGAGGAGGAGGGAGAGGAGGAGGAGGAGGAGGGAGAAGAGGGGAGGGAGAGCAGGAGGAGGGAGAGGAGGAGGGAGAAGAGGAGGAGGAGGAGGAGGGAGAGCAGGAGGAGGAGGAAGAGGGAGAGCAGGAGGAGGAGGAAGAGGGAGAGCAGGAGGAGGAGGAAGAGGGAGAGCAGGAGGAGGAGGAAGAGGGAGAGCAGGAGGAGGAGGAGGAGGGAGAGCAGGAGGAGGAGGAGGAGGGAGAGCAGGAGTGGTTTAAAGTCGGGAAGGCTCCTCGTGCTCTTCGTCTTCGTAGCCACTCTTTAAACAGACCTGGGAACAGTTAGTTAAATAAGCTGTTACATAGGATCAATGGGTTCTTCATCTTTTAGAAACAGACTCTGAATCAGTTAGGTTACATACAGTACATTCTGAAAGTATTCTGACCCCTTCCATACAATCAATGGGCTCTTTAAACTTTACATTTATTTGATTTTTTAGCATAAGACTATAACGTAACTTTTCACTATCTTTAAAAACAGACTCTGAATCAGTCAGAGGTTGTTGAATATTTTCAACAGGTTCTATCAGACCATTAATAACTGACCCGAGATCAGCCGTAGGTGTGCTGTATAATCTTTCAGCCATTATTTACATTCAAGTCATTTAGCGAACGCCCTTTATCAGAGAGACTTACAGGAGCATTTAGGGTTAAGTGTCTTGCTCGAGGACACATCAACTGATTTTTCACCTTAGTCGGCTCAGGGATTCGAACCAGCAAACATTCGGTGACTTGCCCAACGCTCTTAAGCACCACACTACCTGCTGCTGCCATTAAGAACTGTTTCTGGGTCAGTTAGGCTACGCATGTAGTTAATACAGAGATGTAGTCACACAGACTCAACACTTAGTTAGGCCTTATCGACTGGACTTCCTGCTTTACCAACTGGACTTCCTGCTTTACCAACTGGACTTCCTGCTTTACCAACTGGACTTCCTGCTTTACCAACTGGACTTCCTGCTTTACCAACTGGACTTCCTGCTTTATCAACTGGACTTCCTGCTTTATCAACTGGACTTCCTGCTTTACCAACTGACTGGGGTAAAACAACACTCTTCAACCAGAGAAGAAACACACGCAGAGAGCCTTCAACCAGAGAAGAAACACAAGCAGAGAGAGCCTTCAACCAGAGAAGAAACACAAGCAAAGAGCCTTCAACCAGAGAAGAAACACAAGCAGAGAGCCTTCAACCAGAGAAGAAACACAAGCAGAGAGAGCCTTCAACCAGAGAAGAAACACAAGCAAAGAGCCTTCAACCAGAGAAGAAACACAAGCAGAGAGCCTTCAACCAGAGAAGAAACACACGCAGAGAGCCTTCAACCAGAGAAGAAACACAAGCAGAGAGAGCCTTCAACCAGAGAAGAAACACAAGCAAAGAGCCTTCAACCAGAGAAGAAACACAAGCAGAGAGAGCCTTCAACCAGAGAAGAAACACAAGCAGAGAGAGCCTTCAACCAGAGAAGAAACACAAGCAAAGAGCCTTCAACCAGAGAAGAAACACACGCAGAGAGCCTTCAACCAGACAAGAAACACAAGCAGAGAGAGCCTTCAACCAGAGAAGAAACACAAGCAAAGAGCCTTCAACCAGAGAAGAAACACACGCAGAGAGCCTTCAACCAGAGAAGAAACACAAGCAGAGAGAGCCTTCAACCAGAGAAGAAACACAAGCAAAGAGCCTTCAACCAGAGAAGAAACACACGCAGAGAGCCTTCAACCAGAGAAGAAACACACGAGAGAGCCTTCAACCAGAGAAGAAACACAAGCAGAGAGCCTTCAACCAGAGAAGAAACACAAGCAGAGAGAGCCTTCAACCAGAGAAGAAACACACGCAGAGAGCCTTCAACCAGAGAAGAAACACACGCAGAGAGCCTTCAACCAGAGAAGAAACACAAGCAGAGAGCCTTCAACCAGAGAAGAAACACACGCAGAGATCCTTCAACCAGAGAAGAAACACAAGCAGAGAGAGCCTTCAACCAGAGAAGAAACACACGCAGAGAGCCTTCAACCAGAGAAGAAACACACGCAGAGAGCCTTCAACCAGAGAAGAAACACACGCAGAGAGCCTTCAACCAGAGAAGAAACACAAGCAGAGAGAGCCTTCAACCAGAGAAGAAACACACGCAGAGAGCCTTCAACCAGAGAAGAAAC
>NW_025746506.1:15000-20000 GCF_021184085.1 Oncorhynchus gorbuscha
CTCCTTTACCTCCCTCATCCCCTCCTCTCTCCTTTACCTCCCTCTCCCCCTCCCTCATCCCCTCCTCTCTCCTTTACCCCCCTCCTCTCTTCTTTACCTCCCCATCCACTCTCCTTTACCTCCCTCATCCCCTCCTCTCCCCTTACCCCTCCCCACCTCCTCATCCCCTCTCCTTTACCTCCCTCATCCCCTCCTCTCTCTTTACCTCCCTCATCCCCTCCTCTCTCCTTTACCTCCCTCATCCCCTCCCCTCCTTTACCTCCTCTCTCCTTTACCTCCCTCATCCCCTCCTCTCTCCTTTTACCCCCTCTCCTTTACCTCCCTCATCCCCTCCTCCTCCTTTACCCCTCTCCTCTCTTCTTTACCTCCCCCCTCCATCCTCTCCTTTACCTCCCTCATCCCCTCCTCTCCTTTACCCCCTCTTCCCCTCCTCTCTCCTTTACCCCCTCCCTCTCTTCTTTACCTCCCCCATCCACTCTCATTTACCTCCCTCATCCCCTCCTCTCTCCTTTTACCCCCTCTTCCCCTCCTCTCTCCTTTACCTCCCTCTCCTTTACCTCCCTCATCCCCTCCTCTCTCCTTTACCCCCTCCTCTCTCATTTACCTCACTCATCCTCTCTCCCTTTACCTCCCTCATCCCCTCCTCCTCTCCTTTACCCCCTCCTCTCTCCTTTACCTTCCTCATCCCCTCCTCTCTCCTTTACCTCCCTCTTCCCCTCCTCTCTCCTTTACCTCCCTCATCCCCTCCTTTACCTCCCTCATCCCCTCCTCATCCCCTCCTCTCTCCTTTACCTCCTTTACCTCCCTCATCCCCTCCTCATCCCCTCCTCTCTCCTTTACCACCCTCATCCCCTCCCCTCTCCTTTACCTCCCTCATCCCCTCCTCTCTCCTTTACCTCCCTCATCCCCTCCTCTCTCCTACCTCCCTCATCCCCTCCTCTCTCATTTACCTCCCTCATCCCCTCCTCTCTCCTTTACCTCCCTCATCCCCTCCTCTCTCCTTTACCTCCCTCATCCCCTCCCCTCTCCTTTACCTCCCTCATCCCCTCCTCTCTCCTTTACCTCCCTCACCCCCTCCTCTCTCCTACCTCCCTCATCCCCTCCTCTCTCATTTACCTCCCTCATCCCCTCCTCTCTCCTTTACCTCCCTCATCCCCTCCTCTCTCCTTTACCTCCCTCATCCCCTCCTCTCTCCTTTACCTCCCTCATCCCCTCCTCTCTCCTTTACCTCCCTCATCCCCTCCTTTCTCCTTTACCCCCTCCTCTCTCCTTTACCTCCCTCATCCCCTCCTCTCTCCTTTACCCCCTCCTCTCTCCTTTACCTCCCTCACCCCCTCCTCTCTCCTTTACCCCCTCCTCTCTCCTTTTCCTCCCTCATCCCCTCCTCATCCCCTCCTCTCTCCTTTACCTCCCTCATCCCCTCCTCTCTCCTTTACCTCCCTCATCCCCTCCTCTCTCCTTTACCTCCCTCATCCCCTCCTCTCTCCTTTACCTCCCTCATCCCCTCCTCTCTCCTTTACCTCCCTCATCCCCTCCTCTCTCCTTTACCTCCCTCATCCCCTCCTCTCTCCTTTACCCCCTCCTCTCCCTTTACCTCCCTCATCTCTCCTTTACCTCCCTCATCCCCTCCTCATCCCCTCCTCTCTCCTTTACCTCCCTCATCCCCTCCTCTCTCCTTTACCTCCCTCGTCAAAGAAGAAGATTGTATTTGTGGACAACCACACAGATAGGTTTTACACTAGTGCTCCAAAAGCTCATTCATGGATAAAGTAAATATTATCTCTGGTGGACCGGTCTGAAACATGACCACTGCTCAACCACCATGGATACAGACACAGTAGAGAAGAGATGTTGACCACACACACCTGCACACAAAACACACACACACACACACCTGCACACAGAACACACACACACCTGCACACAGAACACACACACACCTGCACACAAAACACACACACACACACCTGCACACAGAACACACACACACACCTGCAGACAGAACACACACACCTGCAGACAGAACACACACACCTGCACACAGAACACACACACCTGCAGACAGAACACACACACCTGCACACACACCTGCACACAGAACACACACACACCTGCAGACAAAACACACACCCACCTGCACACAGAACACACACACACCTGCACACAGAACACACACACCTGCACACACACCTGCACACAGAACACACACACACACACACACACACTGCACACAGAACACACACCCCATGTGACCTCACTCTCTCCCTAACCCCGGCAGAGGAATAACTAACTGCAGTTGTGTGTGTGTTGTTTGACCACGCCGTCCATCTCTCCCACCTGTCTGCAGATATCCTTGGCCTCCTCAGAGAACTTGTCAGAGTATTCCTCGGGGTCTTCTCGCACTCGTCTGTCCACCTCTTCTCTCTTCACTCGTTCTTTACGCCGGCGGAAGGGCGACTGACCCTGGATCATCTCAAACACCAGACAGCCCAGACCCCACCAGTCAGGACTGAAGGAGTAGGACTCATTCTGGATCACCTCTGGGGCTGACGGAGAGACGGATGAGAGAGAGAAGGAGAGATGGATGAGAGAAGGAGAGATGGATGAGAGAGAGAAGGAGAGATGGACGAGAGGAGGAGAGACAGATGAGAGCGAAGGAGAGATGGATGAGAGAAGGAGAGATGGATGAGAGAGAGAGAAGGAGAGAGAGAGAATTAGAAAGAGAGAGAGAGAGAGACAGATGAGAGAGAGAGAGAGAGAGAGAGAGAGAGAGAGAGAGAGAGAGAGAGAGAGAGAGAGAGAGAGAGAGAGAGAGAGAGAGAGAGAGAGAGAGAGAGAGAGAGAGAGAGAGAGAGAGAGAGAGAGAGAGAGAGAGAGAGAGAGAGAGAGAGAGAGAGAGAGAGAGAATTAGAAAGAGAGAGAGAGAGAGAATTAGAAAGAGAGAGAGAGAGAGAGAGAGAGAGAGAGAGAGAGAGAGAGAGAGAGAGAGAGAGAGAGAGAGAGAGAGAGAGAGAGAATTAGAGAGAGAGAGAGATTAGAAGAGAGAGAGAGAGAGAGAGAGAGAGAGAGAGAGAGAGAGAGAGAGAGAGAGAGAGAGAGAGACAATTAGAAAGAGAGAGAAGGAGAGACAGATGAGAGAGAGAAGGAGAGAGAGAGATGAAAGATAGAAATATTGTTTAAACAATAGTCAGGACTGAAGGAGTAGGACTCATTCTGGATCACCTCAGGAGCCGACGGAGAGGGACAAGAGGAGAGAGAGAGATAGAGAGGAAGGGGAGACAGGGAATAGAGAGGGGATAGATTATGTCTAGACACATCCAGGTCTAGGAGAGAGAGGGAGACGGGGTTAAAAAGAGATGGAGAGAGGGATGAGAGGAGAGAGAGAGAGATGAAGACGAGGAATCAAGGGGATAGGAAGTGAGGTAGGATGTACCCATGTATGTAGAGAGAGAGATGAAGAGGAGGAATCAAGGAAATAGGAAGAGAGAGGTAGGATGTACCAATGTATGTAGAGAGAGATGAAGAGGAGGAATCAAGGAGATAGGAAGAGAGAGGTAGGATGTACCCATGTATGTAGAGAGAGAGAGAGATGAAGAGGAGGAATCAAGGAGATAGAAAGTGAGGTTGGATGTACCCATGTATCCTACGGTGCCCACTCTCCCTCGTATCGTCTCCGAGTCGGGAATCTGGACAGCTAGTCCCAGGTCAGAGATACGAATGTGTCCTGGAGAGAACATGAATAACAATGTTATAACATGTTTATGAATCTCACTATGGGTATGGGGAATAACAGTGTAGCTAGCTAATTTAAGTTGCTAGTGCCTAGGCTTTTAGCTAGCTAATTTATGTTGCTAGTACCTAGGCTTTTAGCTAGCTAATTTATGTTGCTAGTACCTAGGCTTTTTGCTAGCTAATTTATGTTGCTAGTACCTAGGCTTTTTGCTAGCTAATTTATGTTGCTAGTACCTAGGCTTTTTGCTAGCTAATTTTTTGCTAGCTAATTTATGTTGCTAGTACCTAGGCTTTTTGCTAGCTAATTTATGTTGCTAGTACCTAGGCTTTTAGCTAGCTAGTTTATGTTTCTAGTGCCTAGGCTTTGAGCTAGCTAATTTATGTTGCTAGTACCTAGGCTTGTAATTAGCTAAGTCGGTGACAAGACATGGTTCAAGCTTACCGCGGTCGTCTAGAAGAATGTTTTCAGGTTTTAAGTCCCTGAGAAGAAAAAAACATACAAAGTTAAATCAGCTAACCATCTAATCAGCTAACCATCTAATCAGCTAACCATCTAATCAGCTAACCATCTAATCAGCTAACCATCTAATCAGCTAACCATCAAAATCAACTAACCATCCATCTAATCAGCTAAACATCTAAATCAGCTAACCATCTAAATCAGCTAACCATCTAAATCAACTAACCATCTAATCAGCTAAACATCTAAATCAGCTAACCATCTAATAAGCTAACCATCTAACCATCTAAATCAGCTAACCATCTAAATCAGCTAACCATCTAAATCAGCTAACCATCTCAAATCAAATCAAATTCAAATCAAATCAGCTAACCATCTAAATCAACTAACCATCTAAATCAACTAACCATCTAATCAGCTAACCATCTAACCATCTAAATCAGCTAACCATCTAAATCAGCTAACCATCTAAATCAACTAACCATCTAAATCAGCTAACCATCTAAATCAACTAACCATCTAAATCAACTAACCATCTAAATCAACTAACCATCTAATCAGCTAACCATCTAACCATCTAAATCAGCTAACCATCTAAATCAGCTAACCATCTAATCAGCTACCATCCACCATCTAAATCAGCTAACCATCTAATCAGCTAACCATCTAAATCAGCTAACCATCTAAATCAACTAACCATCTAATCAGCTAACCATCTAATCAGCTAACCATCTAACCATCTAAATCAGCTAACCATCTAAATCAGCTAACCATCTAATCAGCTAACCATCTAATCAGCTAACCATCT
>NW_025746506.1:25000-30000 GCF_021184085.1 Oncorhynchus gorbuscha
CATAGGGAATAGGGTGCCATAGGGCTCTGGTCTAAAGTAGTGTACTATATAGGGAATAAGGCCCTGGTCTAAAGTAGTGTACTATATAGGGAATAGGGTGCCATAGGGCTCTTGTCTAAAGTAGTGCACTACATAGGGAATAGGGTGCCATAGGGCTCTGGTCTAAAGTAGTGTACTATATAGGGAATAGGGCCCTGGTCTAAAGTAGTGTACTATATAGGGAATAGGGTGCCATAGGGCTCTTGTCTAAAGTAGTGCACTACATAGGGAATAGGGTTCCATAGGACTCTGGTCTAAAGTAGTGCACTACATAGGGAATAGGGTGCCATAGGGCTCTGGTCTAAAGTAGTGTACTATATAGGGAATAAGGCCCTGGTCTAAAGTAGTGTACTATATAGGGAATAGGGTGCCATAGGGCTCTGGTCTAAAGTAGTGCACTATATAGGGAATAGGGTGCCATAGGGCCCTGGTCTAAAGTAGTACACTATATAGGGAAGAGAGTTAAGACTCTATTAAAAACATACTGTTCTCTACCTAAACTCCTAGTGTCTACCTTTAGTTAAGACTCTATTAAAAACATCTACCTAAACTCCTAGTGTCTACCTTTAGGTAAGACTCTATTAAAAACATACTGTTTTCTACCTAAACTCCTAGTGTCTACCTTTAGTTAAGACTCTATTAAAAACATCTACCTAAACTCCTACTGTCTACCTTTAGGTAAGACTCTATTAAAAACATACTGTTCTCTACCTAAACTCCTAGTGTCTACCTTTAGTTAAGACTCTATTAAAAACATCTACCTAAACTCCTAGTGTCTCCTTTAGGTAAGACTGTTCTCTACCTAAACTTAGTGTCTACCTTTAGTTAAGACTCTATTAAAAACATCTACCTAAACTCTAGTGTCTACCTTTAGTTAAGACTCTATTAAAACATCTACCTAAACTCCTAGTGTCTACCTTTAGTTAAGACTCTATTAAAAACATCTACCTAAACTCCTAGTGTCTACCTTTAGGTAAGACTCTATTAAAAACATACTGTTCTCTACCTAAACTCCTAGTGTCTACCTTTAGTTAAGACTCTATTAAAAACATCTACCTAAACTCCTAGTGTCTACCTTTAGTTAAGACTCAATTAAAAACATCTTGTTCTCTACCTAAACTCCTAGTGTCTACCTTTAGTTAAGACTCAATTAAAAACATCTTGTTCTCTACCTAAACTCCTAGTGTCTACCTTCTGCCAGCTTCTTCAGGCAGAAGTTTGCATCCTGTAGCTCCAACTCCAAAAAGTTCTGGGACACTGTGAAGTCCATGGAGAACAAGAGCACCTCCTCCCAGCTGCCCACTGCACTGAGGCTAGGAAACACGGTCTCCACCGATAAATCCATGATTATCGAAAACTTCAATAAGCACTTCTCAACGGCTGGCCATGCCTTCCGCCTGGCTACTCCAACCTCGGCCAACAGCTCCGCCCCCCCCCGCAGCTCCTCGCCCAAGCCTCTCCAGGTTCTCCTTTACCCAAATCCAGATAGCAGATGTTCTGAAAGAGCTGCAAAACCTGGACCCATACAAATCAGCTGGGCTTGACAATCTGGACCCTCTATTTCTGAAACTATCTGCCGCCATTGTCGCAACCCCTATTACCAGCCTGTTCAACCTCTCTTTCATATCGTCTGAGATCCCCAAGGATTGGAAAGCTGCCACAGTCATCCCCCTCTTCAAAGGGGGAGACACCCTGGACCCAAACTGTTATAGACCTATATCCATTCTGCCCTGTCTAAGGTCTTCGAAAGCCAAGTCAACAAACAGGTCACTGACCATCTCGAATCCCACCGCACCTTCTCCGCTGTGCAATCTGGTTTCCGAGCCGGTCACGGGTGCACCTCAGCTACACTCAAGGTACTAAACGATATCATAACCGCCATCAATAAAAGACAGTACTGTGCAGCCGTCTTCATCAACCTTGCCAAGGCCTTCGACTCTGTCAATCACCATATTCTTATCGGCAGACTCAATAGCCTCGGTTTTTCGGATGACTGCCTTGCCTGGTTCACCAATTACTTTGCAGACAGAGTTCAGTGTGTCAAATCGGAGGGCATGCTGTCCGGTCCTCTGGCAGTCTCTGTGGGGTGCCACAGGGTTCAATTCTCGGGCCGACTCTTTTCTCTGTATATATCAATGATGTTGCTCTTGCTGCGGGCGATTCCCTGATCCACCTCTACGCAGACGACACCATTCTATATACTTTTGGCCTGTCATTGGACACTGTGCTATCTAACCTCCAAACGAGCTTCAATGCCATACAGCACTCCTTCCGTGGCCTCCAACTGCTCTTAAACGCGAGTAAAACCAAATGCATGCTTTTCAACCGATCGCTGCCTGCACCCGCATGCCCGACTAGCATCACCACCCTGGATGGTTCCGACCTTGAATATGTGGACATCTATAAGTACCTAGGTGTCTGGCTAGACTGCAAACTCTCCTTCCAGACCCACATCAAACATCTCCAATCGAAAATCAAATGAAGAGTCGGCTTTCTATTCCGCAACAAAGCCTCCTTCACTCACGCCGCCAAACTTACCCTAGTAAAACTGACTATCCTACCGATCCTCGACTTCGGCGATGTCATCTACAAAATGGCTTCCAATACTCTACTCAGCAAACTGGATGCAGTCTATCACAGTGCCATCCGTTTTGTCACTAAAGCACCTTATACCACCCACCACTGCGACTTGTATGCTCTAGTCGGCTGGCCCTCACTACATATTCGTCGCCAGACCCACTGGCTCCGGGTCATCTACAAGTCCATGCTAGGTAAAGCTCCGCCTTATCTCAGTTCACTGGTCACGATGGCAACACCCATCCGTAGCACGCGCTCCAGCAGGTGTATCTCACTGATCATCCCTAAAGCCAACACCTCATTTGGCCGCCTTTCGTTCCAGTTCTCTGCTGCCTGTGACTGGAACGAACTGCAAAAATCGCTGAAGTTGGAGACTTTTATCTCCCTCACCAACTTCAAACATCAGCTATCCGAGCAGCTAACCGATCGCTGCAGCTGTACATAATCTATTGGTAAATAGCACACCCATTTTCACCTACCTCATCCCCATACTGTTTTTTATTTATTTACTTTTCTGCTCTTTTGCACACCAATATCTCTACCTGTACATGACCATCTGATCATTTATCACTCCAGTGTTAATCTGCAAAATTGTAATTATTCGCCTACCTCCTCATGCCTTTTGCACACATTGTATATAGACTGCCCATGTTTTCTACTGTGTTATTGACTTGTTAATTGTTTACTCCATGTGTAACTCTGTGTTGTCTGCTCACACTGCTATGCTTTATCTTGGCCAGGTCGCAGTTGCAAATGAGAACTTGTTCTCAACTAGCCTACCTGGTTAAATAAAGGTGTTCTCAACTAGCCTACCTGGTTAAATAAAGGTGAAATAAAAAAAAATTAAAAAAAGTTAAGACTCTATTAAAAAACATACTGTTCTCTACCTAAACTCCTAGTGTCTACCTTTAGTTAAGACTCTATTAAAAAACATACTGTTCTCTACCTAAACTTCTAGTGTCTACCTTTAGTTAAGACTCTGAAGAATTCAGTTTGAGTTGTTTGGCAATAAAAATATCCCCGTTGGCTTTACATACTCCTCTAGTTCAGAATGTTCTGGACCGTTTTACTCTACACTACAAGAACAATGGCATAGAGGAGAGAGGAGAGGAGAGAGGAGAGGAGAGAGAGAAGAGAGTAGAGAGAGAGAGTAGAGAGAGAGAGGAGAGGAGAGAGAGAGAGAGAGAGAGAAAGTTTTTTTGAGAGTGCTTGACTTCTCTCTGCCTCTGCTGTTTGGTCAGTGTTGCTAAGCAACAGAGCCTCTCTCTCTCCTAGGTAGAGGAGCATGAAGAGCCATCGCCTGCAGCTGACACACACACACACACACACACACACACACACACACACACACACACACACACACACACACACACACACACACACACACACACACACACACACACACACACACACACACACAC
Source organism: Oncorhynchus gorbuscha (assembly GCF_021184085.1). Taxonomy (NCBI): domain Eukaryota; kingdom Metazoa; phylum Chordata; class Actinopteri; order Salmoniformes; family Salmonidae; genus Oncorhynchus; species Oncorhynchus gorbuscha. Next base: position 29,038 of record NW_025746506.1, read on the forward strand.
ACACACACACACACACACACCTAGAGAGTCAGAGAGAGTCACAATCACACAGATATACAGTAGAAAAGCAATCACGCTGCAGTGAAATGGCTGTCTGCCCATTCCAGGTGTACAAGTCCCTCTTCAGCTGTGTGTGTGTGTGTGTGTGTGTGTGTGTGTGTGTGTGTGTGTGTGTGTGTGTGTGTGTGTGTGTGTGTGTGTGTGTGTGTGTGTGTGTGTGTGTGTGTGTGTGTGTGTGTGTGTGTGTGTGTAGAGGGCCGTTGTACCAGTCATCTTATGTAGGAATTCAAAAACACAAACACACATAAACAAACATACACATGCATAAGCAAGTTTGTATAAGCAAGGTGTGTGTGTGTGTGTGTGTGTGTGTGTGTGTGTGTGTGTGTGTGTGTGTGTGTGTGTGTGTGTGTGTGTGTGTGTGTGTGTGTGTGTGTGTGTGTGTGTGTGTCTGTGAGGTGTGTGTGTGTGTGTGTGTGTGTGTGTGTGTGTGTGTGTGTGTGTGTGTGTGTGTGTGTGTGTGTGTGTGTGTGTGTGTGTGTGTGTGTGTGTGTGTGTGTGTGTGTGTGTGTGTGTGTGTGTGTGTGTCTGTGTGTGTCTCTGTGAGGTGTGTGTGTGTGTCTCTGTCTGTGTCTCTGTGTGTGTCTCTGTCTGTGTGAGGTGTGTGTCTCTGTCTGTGTGAGTGTGTGTGTGTGTCTGTGTGTGTCTGTGTCTGTGTGTGTCTGTGTGTGTGTGTGTGTGTGTGTGTGTGTGTGTGTGTGTGTGTGTGTGTGTGTGTGTGTGTGTGTGTGTGTGTGTGTGTGTATTAGCAGGCTAACACAAACATCCTCGTCCATTACAACAATGTTAGATAAAACACACAAGGCTTTAGGTTTTATGTCTCTTACATCATTACAGCGTCTGGGATTCCCTCTTTGATCAAACACCTGTGAGAACTCAGCCAGATGGGACAGAACGGACACA
>NW_025746506.1:35000-62500 GCF_021184085.1 Oncorhynchus gorbuscha
AAGGTTACACACATTCTTAAGGTTACACACATTACACACATTATTAAGGTTACACACATTATTAAGGTTACACACATTCTTAAGGTTACACACATTCTTAAGGTTACACACATTCTTAAGGTTACACACATTATTAACACATTATTAAGGTTACACACATTATTAAGGTTACACACATTATTAAGGTTACACACATTATTAAGGTTACACACATTATTAAGGTTACACACATTATTAAGGTTACACACATTATTAAGGTTACACACATTCTTAAGGTTACACATTATTAAGGTTACACACATTATTAAGGTTACACACATTATTAAGGTTACACACATTATTAAGGTTACACACATTATTAAGGTTACACATTATTAAGGTTACACACATTATTAAGGTTACACACATTATTAAGGTTACACACATTATTAAGGTTACACACATTATTAAGGTTACACACATTATTAAGGTTACACACATTATTAAGGTTACACACATTATTAAGGTTACACACATTATTAAGGTTACACACATTATTAAGGTTACACACATTATTAAGGTTACACACATTATTAAGGTTACACACATTATTAAGGTTACACACATTATTAAGGTTACACACATTATTAAGGTTACACACATTATTAAGGTTACACACATTATTAAGTCACCTTATTAAGGTTACAAACAGTTACAACTCACTGAAGGTTAAACAGTCACCTCACTAAGGGTCAAACAGTCACCTCACTCGGGTCAAACAGTCAACTCACTCGGGGTCAAACAGTCAACTCACTCGGGGTCAAACAGTCAACTCACTCGGGGTCAAACAGTCAACTCACTCGGGGTCAAACAGTCAACTCATTCGGGGTCAAACAGTCAACTCACTCGGGGTCAAACAGTCAACTCACTCGGGGTCAAACAGTCAACTCACTCGGGGTCAAACAGTCAACTCATTCGGGGTCAAACAGTCGCCTCACTCGGGGTCAAACAGTCGCCTCACTCGGGGTCAAACAGTCAACTCACTCGGGGTCAAACAGTCACTCGGGGTCAAACAGTCGCCTCACTCGGGGTCAAACAGTCAACTCACTCGGGGTCAAACAGTCGCCTCACTCGGGTCAAACAGTCAACTCACTCGGGGTCAAACAGTCAACTCACTCGGGTCAAACTCAACTCACTCGGGGTCAAACAGTCAACTCACTCGGGGTCAAACAGTCAACTCACTCGGGGTTAAAAAGCACTCACCTCACCAAATCCACCTTTTCCTAGTACTCTGTAATGCCTGAAGGTATTTTTGGTTACTGGTTGCCTGTAGGAGAGAGAGAAATTGTGTGTTTTAGTTATCACACAGAAGGTTACTGGTTGACTGTAAGAGAGAGAAGAAGAAAGAGAACCCTGTGTGAGAGAGAAGAACCCTGTGTGAGAGAGAAGAAGAAGGAGAACCCTGTGTGAGAGAGAAGAAGAAGGAGAACCCTGTGTGAGAGAGAAGAAGAAGGAGAACCCTGTGTGTGAGAAGAAGAAAGAGAACCCTGTGTGAGAGAAGCAGAAAGAGAACCCTGTGTGAGAGAGAAGCAGAAAGAGAACCCTGTGTGAGAGAAGCAGAAAGAGAACCCTGTGTGAGAGAGAAGAAGAAAGAGAACCCTGTGTGAGAGAAGCAGAAAGAGAACCCTGTGTGAGAGAGAAGCAGAAAGAGAACCCTGTGTGAGAGAGAAGAAGAAAGAGAACCCTGTGTGAGAGAAGCAGAAAGAGAACCCTGTGTGAGAGAGAAGCAGAAAGAGAACCCTGTGTGAGAGAGAAGAAGAAAGAGAACCCTGTGTGAGAGAGAAGAAGAAAGAGAACCCTGTGTGAGAGAGAAGAAGAAAGAGAACCCTGTGTGAGAGAGAAAAAGAAGAAAGAGAACCCTGTGTGAGAGAGAAGAAGAAGAAAGAGAACCCTGTGTGAGAGAGAAGAGGAAAGAGAACCCTGTGTGAGAGAAGAAGAAGAAAGAGAACCCTGTGTGAGAGAAGAAGAAAGAGAACCCTGTGTGAGAGAGAAAAAGAAGAGAACCCTGTGTGAGAGAGAAGAAGGAGAACCCTGTGTGAGAGAGAAGAAGAAAGAGAACCCTGTGTGAGAGAGAAAAAGAAAGAGAACCCTGTGTGAGAGAAGAAGAAGAAAGAGAACCCTGTGTGAGAGAGAAGAAGAACCCTATGTGAGAGAGAAGAAGAAAGAGAACCCTGTGTGAGAGAAGAAGAAAGAGAACCCTGTGTGAGAGAGAAGAAGAAAGAGAACCATGTGTGAGAGAGAAGAAGAAAGAGAACCCTGTGTGAGAGAGAAGAAGAAAGAGAACCCTGTGTGAGAGAGAAGGAGAAGAAAGAGAACCCTGTGTGAGAGAGAAGAAGAAAGAGAACCCTGTGTGAGAGAGAAGAAACCCTGTGTGAGAGAGAAGAAGAAACACAGATTGACTGACTCATGACCTCTCACCTCTCCAGCCACTTCCACTGCAGAAAGCGAGAGAAGTACATCGTCTCCTGGTAGGACGAGAACGGAGCGCCACTCAAGTACTCCCGAACAATACTGGAGGAAAGAGAGTGAACGAGAGAGAGAGAGAGAGTGTAAGAGAGAGAGCGAGAGAGTGAACGAGAGAGAGAGTGAATTAGATAGAGTGAATGAGAGCGAGAGAGAGAACAAGAGAGAGAGAGTGTGAGAGAGTGTGAGAGAGCGAGAGAGAGTGAATGAGAGAGCGAGAGAGAGCGAGAGAGCGAGAGAACGAGAGAGAGAGAACGAGAGAGAGAGAGAGAGAACGAGAGAGAGAGAGAGAACGAGAGAGAGAGAGAGAGAACGAGAGAGAGAGAAGGAGAGAGAGAGAACGAGAGAGAGAACGAGAGAGAGAATGAGAGAACAAGAGAGAGAGAGAACGAGAGAGAGAGAATGAGAGAGAGCGAATGAGAGAACGAGAACGAGAGAGAAAAAACACTGAGTTTAACATATCCAAGATATGCCCCCCCCCCCCCCCCGCATTACAACCAAATCTAAAATCCACTGTTTCCAACCAAACCAAACTCTGCACCATTCTGTCTCCCCAAACCTTTTGGACCACAACTTTAGATATACCATCTTTAAACCAATCCAAACCTTTAATCAATCATCTCCAACCTTCTATCAACCATCACTAACCTTTAATCAACACATTGTAACCATATATCAACGATCCTTAACCTTATATTAACCATCTCTAACCTTTTATCAACCATTTCTAACCTTCCCTAACCTTCTCTCTGGATGTTCAGGTTTATAGACACACACACACACACACACACACACACACACACACACACACACACACACACACACACACACACACACACACACACACACACACACACACACACACACACACACACACACACACACACACACACACGCGCACACTTTATCAAAAACAGACACCTTGTTTTCATCTGTTTGTGCACATGTGCGAATGTGTGTGTTCGTGCGCGAGTGTGTGTGTGTTCGTGCGCGAGTGTTCATGCGTGAGTGTGTGTGTTCCTGCGTGAGTGTGTGTGTTCCTGCGTGAGTGTGTGTGTTCCTGCGTGAGTGTGTGTGTTCCTGCGTGAGTGTGTGTGTTCCTACGTGTGTGTGTGTGTGTGTGTGTGTGTGTGTGTGTGTGTGTGTGTGTGTGTGTGTGTGTGTGTGTGTGTGTGTGTGTGTGTGTGTGTGTGTGTGTGTGTGTGTGTGTGTGTGTGTGTGTGTGTGTGTGTGTGTGTGTGTGTGTGTTCATGCATGAGTGTGAGTGTGTGTGTTCCTGTGTGAGTATATCCATGTACCCTGTTGAAAGCGGAGCTCCAGAACAGAGTGGATAAAACGAAAATAAGCTATGTGTAAATATGTCTGAATGGCAGAACATTCCAGAACATTCCAGACAGTTCAACCAGGAAACTGGAATTCTGAGAAACGCTTCAGAAACAACGGGAGGTCCACTGGAAAAATCACACCCAGCCAGGCGTGTGTGTGTGTGTGTGTGTGTGTGTGTGTGTGTGTGTGTGTGTGTGTGTGTGTGTGTGTGTGTGTGTGTGTGTGTGTGTGTGTGTGTGTGTGTGTGTGTGTGTGTGTGTGTGTGTGTGTGTGTGTGTGAATTATAAGAGCATATGAGAGAGAGAGACAGAGAGAGAGAGAGAGAGAGAGAGAGAGAGAGAGAGAGAGAGACAGAGAGAGAGAGAAACGCACATCACTTCAGACCCCCCCAAAACACAACAGTAAATGTTCATTCTGTATCTTAGTGCTAATCATGGTGTCTTTAACCAGAAGGCGGCTATTGGAGGTGGCTTATGGTAGAGACGGAGGTGGACACATGAACATTTAATTCTCTGGCAACAGCTCTGGTGGACATTCCTGCAGTCAGAATGCCAATCCCTCAAAACCTGAAACATCTGTGGCGTTGTGTTGTGTGACAAAACTGCACATTTTAAAAAGTGGCCTTATTGGACCCCCCCAGCACAAGGTGCACCTGTGTCATGCTGTTTAATCAGCTTCTTGATATGCCACACCTGTCAGGTGGATGGATTATCTTGGGGCAAAAGGAGAACTGCTCACTAACAAGGATGTAAACAAATTTGTGCACAAAATGTAAAAAAGAAAAAAAGAAATCAGCTTTTTATGTATGGAACATTTCAGGGATATTTAATTTCAGTTCGTAAAACATGGGACCAACACTTTACATGGTGCATTTATATTGTTGTTCAGTATACTATACTGCCTATTTGAACTGTCATAACCCCTTCAAACTGAACTGTAGTAAACTGTTTAAAACTAGAAAAGCACACAAAACCTATTTTCTAGCCACTCACATATGAATATGTGCGCGTTTACACACACACACACACACACACACACACACACACACACACACACACACACACACACACACACACACACACACACACACACACACACACACACACACACACACACACACACACACACACACACACACACACACACACACACAGAGAGAGAGAGAGAGAGAAATTCTTGCCCCAGCTCATGTCTCTAACCCAGACTGAGAAAATAATTGTTTTTCCAAAGTAACGTTCTGCTGCTCCAAACGGTGTTCCGCGATTCCAGTTGTCCCGAGGGAGAACCCTGGTACGTCAGAGAGAGATTCCCTCCCCATTCTGACTGTTTGAACTTTAAGTTATCACACACACAGAGAAACAGAGAGAGAGAGAGAGAAACACAGAGAGAGAGAGAGAGAGAGAGAGAGAGAGAGAGAGAGAGAGAGAGAGAGAGAGAGAGAGAGAGAGAGAGAGAGAGAGAGAGAGAGAGAGAGAGAGAGAGAGAGAGAGAGAGAGAGAGAGAGAGAGAGAGAGAGAGAGAGAGACAGAGAGAGAGAGAAAGAGAGAGAGACAGAGGAGTAGGTTATAGAACAGAGAGAGAGACAGAAAGGAGAGACATACCTGTGTGTGTATTCTTCATAAAGTCTGACTACTCTGTGTGTGTGTGTGTGTGTGTGTGTGTGTGTGTGTGTGTGTGTGTGTGTGTGTGTGTGTGTGTGTGTGTGTGTGTGTGTGTGTGTGTGTGTGTGTGTGTGTGTGTGTGTGTGTGTGTGTGTGTGTGTGTGTGTGTGTGTGTGTGTGTGTGTGTGTGTGTGTGTGTGTGTGTGTGTGTGTGTGTGTGTGTTTCCCATTAGGAATAAGGGAATAAGCTCTGGAAACTTTTTTTGGGGGACGAATCCTAACTTCCAGTCCAACTGACACCAAATACACATCAACGCACGACTACGTGAAAATGTGACTTCATCTTCAGCACAATACCAGTGTAATAATGTGAAAAATGCGTATATATATATTTCCACGTATAACAAAATAATAATAATTGAAGAAGAAAATGTTAAAAAGTTCTGCATCATCGGAAAATTAAAACAGTTTAAAAAAAAAGATGTTAAAACTACTGTGTTAGTAGGTCGAATCAAATCTTTTGTTTTTATAAAGCCCTTCGTACATCAGCTGATATCTCAAAGTGCTGTACAGAAACCCAGCCTAAAACCCCCAAACAGCAAGCAATGCAGGTGTAGAAGCACGGTGGCTAGGAAAAACTCCCTAGAAAGGCCAAAACCTAGGAAGAAACCTAGAGAGGAACCAGGCTATGTGGGGTGGCCAGTCCTCTTCTGGCTGTGCCAGGTCAACTGTAAGTGGGAAAACGTCTAGGAGCAACAACGGCTCAGTCGCGAAGTGGTAGGCCACACGAGCTCATAGAACGGGACTACCGAGTTGCTGTGTAGCTCGTCAAAGTCAAAATCAAAATCATCTGTCCTCGGATGCAACTCTCACTACTCTGGAAGCAACGTCAATAACAAACACTGTTCGTCGGGAGCTTCATGAAATGTGTTTCCATGGCTGAGCAGACGCACACAAGCCTAAGATCACCATGCGCAATGCCAAGCGCCAACTGGAGTGGTGTAAGGCTTGTTCACCGTTGAACTCTGGAGCAGTAACACTCTGGAAACACGTTCTCTGGAATGAATCACGCTTCACCATCTGGCAGTACGACAGACTAATCTGGGTTTGGCAGATGCCAGGAGATAACGTTACCTGCCCGAATACATAATGCCAACTGTAAAGGTGGAGGAGGAATAATGGGTCTGTTTTTTTCATGGTTCGGCCCCTTTAGTTCCAGGGAAGGGACATGTTAAATGACATTCTAGATGATTCATTTTAGATGCTTTAACTGTATGGCATCAGTTTGGGGAAGGCCCTTTCCTGTTTCAGCATGACAATACCCCCAGTGCACAAAGTGAGGTCCATAGAGAAATGGTTTGTTGAGATCGGTGTGGAAGAACTTGACTGGCATGCGCATAGCCCTGACCTCAACCCCATCGAACACCTTTGGGATGAATTGGAACGCCGACTGTGAGCCAGGCCTAATCGCCCAACATCAGTGTCCGACCTCTCTAATGCTCTTGTGGCGGAATGGAAGCAAGACCCCACAGCAATGTTCCTACATCTAGTGGAAAGCCTTCCCAGAAGAGTGGAGGCTGTTATAGCAGCAATGTTCCAACATCTAGTGGAAAGCCTTCCCAGAAGAGTAGAGGCTGTTATAGCAGCAATGTTCCTGCATCTAGTGGAAAGCCTTCCCAGGGGAGTGGAGGCTGTTATAGCAGCAATGTTCCAACATCTAGTGGAAAGCCTTCCCAGAAGAGTGGAGGCTGTTATAGCAGCAATGTTCCAACATCTAGTGGAAAGCCTTCCCAGAAGACTGGAGGCTGTTATAGCAGCAAAAGGGGGACCAACTCCATATTAAAGCCCATGATTTTGGAATGAGATGTTTGACGAGCAGGTGTCCACATACTTTTGGCCATGTAGTGCGTCTCTGATGTGTCCCCTCTATTGGCTCTGGGGCTGAGAGCAGGAAACTATGACACCTGCAAATCAGTGTGTGTGTGTGTGTGGTGAACACTGAGGCCGTTGTTGTGCCCATGCCAGGCGTCCGGATGCCCTCTCCTGCTGCTCACGTCCATTTGGCACCACTGTGTGTGTGTGTGTGTGTGTGTGTGTGTGTGTGTGTGTGTGTGTGTGTGTGTGTGTGTGTGTGTGTGTGTGTGTGTGTGTGTGTGTGTGTGTGTGTGTGTGTGTGTGTGTGTGTGTGTGTGTGTGTGTGTGTGTGTGTGTGTGTGTGTGTGTGTGTGTGTGTGTGTGTGTTTAATACTGTTCCAGGTGCCAGATCCCTCATAATAATTACTGTGACAGAGTTGGGCTCTTTCCAACACACACACACGCGCACACGCACACGCACACACACACACACACACACACACACACACACACACACACACACACACACACACACACACACACAACTCTCTAAACAGTTTGTGTCTTAAAAAAGTTTCAGAAGCTTCCTAACTGCAGCCTCAGTTGACAAGAGAGACCCTCCTGTAGAGAGACCCTCCTGGAGAGAGACCCTCCTGTAGAGAGACCCTCCTATAGAGAGACCCTCCTATAGAGAGACCCTCCTGTAGAGAGACCCTCCTGTAGAGAGACCCTCCTGGAGAGAGACCCTCCTGGAGAGAGACCCTCCTGGAGAGAGACCCTCCTATAGAGAGACCCTCCTATAGAGAGACCCTCCTGGAGAGAGACCCTCCTATAGAGAGACCCTCCTATAGAGAGACCCTCCTATAGAGAGACCCTCCTAGAGAGAGACCCTCCTGTAGAGAGACCCTCCTGTAGAGAGACCCTCCTGGAGAGAGACCCTCCTATAGAGAGACCCTCCTATAGAGAGACCCTCCTATAGAGAGACCCTCCTGTAGAGAGACCCTCCTATAGAGAAACCCTCCTGGAGAGAGACCCTCCTATAGAGAAACCCTCCTGTAGAGAGACCCTCCTATAGAGAAACCCTCCTGGAGAGAGACCCTCCTATAGAGAAACCCTCCTGTAGAGAGACCCTCCTATAGAGAGACCCTCCTATAGAGAGACCCTCCTATAGAGAGACCCTCCTGGAGAGAGACCCTCCTATAGAGAGACCCTCCTGGAGAGAGACCCTCCTATAGAGAGACCCTCCTATAGAGAGACCCTCCTATAGAGAGACCCTCCTATAGAGAGACCCTCCTGGAGAGAGACCCTCCTGGAGAGAGACCCTCCTGTAGAGAAACCCTCCTGTAGAGAGACCCTCCTGTAGAGAGACCCTCCTGTAGAGAAACCCTCCTGTAGAGAAACCCTCCTGTAGAGAAACCCTCCTGTAGAGAAACCCTCCTATAGAGAAACCCTCCTATAGAGAGACCCTCCTGTAGAGAGACCCTCCTGTAGAGAGACCCTCCTGTAGAGAGACCCTCCTATAGAGAGACCCTCCTGTAGAGAGACCCTCCTGTAGAGAGACCCTCCTGTAGAGAGACCCTCCTGTAGAGAGACCCTCCTGTAGGTTTTAACTCCAACCCTGTTCCTGGAGAGAAACCCTCCTGTAGGTTTTAACTCCAACCCTGTTCCTGGAGAGAAACCCTCCTGTAGGTTTTAACTCCAACCCTATTCCTGGAGAGAAACCCTCCTGTAGGTTTTAACTCCAACCCTGTTCCTGGAGAGAAACCCTCCTGTAGGTTTTAACTAACCTGATTAATCTTATCAACCAGCTGATGATTAGAATCAGGAGATTAGGATTGTAAGAGAACCTACATTACGATGGCTCTCCAGGAACAGGGTTGGGCATCCCTGCCAAAAACACACAAAGCCAGGAGCCAGGACCCGTTGAAAAGCCAAATCCTCCACCCATCACATCGAAGCCAAACTGACGTCAACGTCCATGAATTATCACATCTTCTCCAAATGGGGTTACAACACATTCCAAGAAGCTTGTTAAAAATCCCTTTTGTTTATCAAGTACTACATTGGGAGGAGGAAAGATCAGGTGGGAGGGACCATTCTAGCCAATGAGAGGGCGGATCAGGTGGGACCATTCTAGCCAATGAGAGGGCGGATCAGGCGGGACCATTCTAGCCAATGAGAGGGCGGATCAGGTGGGACCATTCTAGCCAATGAGAGGGCGGATCAGGCGGGACCATTCTAGCCAATGAGAGGGCGGATCAGGCGGGACCATTCTAGCCAATGAGAGGGCGGATCAGGACCATTCTAGCCAATGAGAGGGAGGATCAGGCGGGACCATTCTAGCCAATGAGAGGGCGGATCAGGCGGGACCATTCTAGCCAATGAGAGGGCGGATCAGGTGGGACCATTCTAGCCAATCAGAGAGCGGATACGCACGTGAACAACAGACACACCGGTTTCCACTAGTTACCCCAGCCACAAAGTCTAAATTGGCTATACCGTACAAATTCATAAAACAAAAATGTGCTTTTTTTTGTTTTTATTTAAGGTTAGATTTAGGCATAAGGTTAGCAGTGTGGTTAAGGTTAAGTTTAAAATCACATTTTACGAAGAGAAATTGTAGAAATAGGGAGGGTTTAAGACTTTGTGGCTGTGGTAACTAGTGACCACCAGGCACAACTCCAACGTAATGTCTTTCCCTCGAGGTTTCCAGGATATCACGTATCTTATACCAATACACTCGTAACAACCGAAGTATTACCAAAAGAAACATTTATTTGATCAAATAAGCCACACGTAGCAAATAAACCATTACATTTTTTTAAATATATAACCAAATTCCACCCTCTCTCTCATTGACCTCCACAGAAAAACTCTTTGCTTGTTGAGTTCTCCCTCGCTTCACCTTTTCACCTCTGGCATTAGGATTCAGTTAAATCTTCCTGCCCCACAATTACAACACAACCATCATTCCAAAAATGGCCCCCCAGATACAATAGCCAGACCACTTAATTATATGTAGCTCTTTGATTGACAGGTGTGCTGACCAATGTGATGACCAGGTGATACCCTGATTGACAGGCGAGCTGACCAATGAATGCCAGGTGATAGCCTGATTGACAGGCGAGCTGACCAATGAATGCCAGGTGATACCCTGATTGACAGGCGAGCTGACCAATGAATGCCAGGTGCTACCCTGATTGACAGGCGAGCTGACCAATGAATGCCAGGTGATAGCCTGATTGACAGGTGAGCTGACCAATGAATGCCAGGTGATACCCTGATTGACAGGCGAGCTGACCAATAAGAAGACAGACATACTTGCAGCAGTCGTTGAAGAGTTCCTTGCAGGGCGTCTGTTCCAGCTTCTCACGACACTCCCCTACCAACTCCTGAGGTATATCTCTCAGATGGGCTGCCGACTAGACGGAGAGAGAGAGAATATATAATATATAATATAATATTTATTTACTGATGAACTGAACTACCTTTAGAAAGGATTCATCCCCCTTGACTTATTCCACAGTCTGTTTCAGCCTGAATTCAAAATGGGAGAAGAAATATATATATATATATATATATATAGATACAAAAACACACGTTTTACATTTTCATTTTTTGTCATTTAGCAGAGAGACTTACAAAACCCCACAATGACAAAGTCAAAACATGTTTTTATAAATTTTTGGACATTTATTGAAAATTAGACACAGATATGAGGTCCTACAGTCGACAGTGCAGGTCAGAGCAAAAAACCAAGCCTTGAGGTCGAAGGAATTGTCCGTAGAGCTCTGAGACAGGATTGTGTTGAGGCACAGATCTGGGGAAGGGTATCAAAACATTTCTGCAGCATTGAAGGTCCCCAAGAACACAGTGGCCTCCATCATTCTTAAATAGAAGTTTGGAATAGAGTTTGGAACCACCAAGACTCTTCCTAGAGCTGGCCGCCCAGTCAAACTGACCAATCGGGGGAGAAGGGCCTTGGTCAGGGAGGTGACCAAGAACCTGATTGTTACTCTGACAGAGCTCTAGAGTTCCTCTGTAGAGATGAGAGAACCTTCTAGAAGGACAACCATCTCTGCAGCACTCCACCAATCAGTCCTTTATGGTAGAGAGGCCAGACATGCCTTTTACTGAGAAGTGGCATCCATGACAGCCTGCTTGGAGTTTGCCAAAAGGCACCTAAAGACTCTCAGACCATGAGAAACAAGATTCTCTTGTCTGATGAAACCAAGATTGAACTGTTTGGCCTGAATGCCAAGCATCACATCTGGAGGAAACCTGGCTCCATCCCTACGGTGAAGCATGGAGGTGGCAGCATCATGCTGAGGGGATGTTTTTCAGCGACTGGGAGACTAGTCAGGATCAAGGGAAAGATGAACGGAGAAAAGAACAGAGAGATCCTTGGTGAAAACCTTCTCCAGGGCGCTCAGGACCTCAGACAGAGGTGAAGGTTCACCATCCAACAGCACCACGACCCTAAGCACACAGTCAGGAAAACACAGGAGAGGCTTCGGGACAAGTCTCTGAATGTCCTTGAGTGGCCCAGCCAGAGGCTGGACTTGAACCCGATCAAACATCTCTGTAGAGACCTGAAAATAGCTGTGCAGCGACGCTCCCCATCCAACCTGACAGAGCTTGAGAGGATCTGCAGAGAAGAATGGGAGAAACTCCCCAAATACAGGTGTGTCAAGCTTGTAGCGTCACACCCAAGAGGACTGGAGGCTGTAATCGCTGCCAAAGGTGCTTCAACAAAGTAAAGGGTCTGAATACGTATGTAAATTATATATTCCAATTTTACACTTTTTAAGAAATGAGCAAAAATGTCCTAAAACCTGTTTTTGCTTTGTCATTATGGAGTATTGTGATGTCATTATGGGGTGTTTGTGATGTCATTATGGGGTATTGTGATGTCATTATGGGGTGTTTGTGATGTCATTATGGAGTGTTTGTGATGTCATTATGGAGTGTTTGTGATGTCATTATGGGGTATTGTGATGTCATTATGGGGTGTTAATGATGTCATTATGGGGTGTTTGTGATGTCATTATGGGGTGTTTGTGATGTCATTATGGGGTGTTAGTGATGTCATTATGGGGTGTTTGTGATGTCATTATGGGGTGTTTGTGATGTCATTATGGGGTGTTAATGATGTCATTATGGGGTGTTTGTGATGTCATTATGGAGTGTTTGTGATGTCATTATGGGGTATTGTGATGTCATTATGGGGTGTCAATGATGTCATTATGGGGTGTTTGTGATGTCATTATGGTGCTTGCCTACGAAGCTGTGAGGGGAACGGCACCTCAGTACCTCCAGGCTCTGATCAGGCCCTACACCCAAATAAGGGCACTGAATCCACCTTGGCCTGCTCGTCTCCCTACCACTGAGGAAGTAAGTTCCCGCTCAAGTCAAAACTGTATCTGGCTCCCCAATGTGGAACAAACTCCCTCACGGCCAGGACAGCGGAGTCAATCACCACCTTCCGGAGACACCTGAAACCCCACCTCTTTAAGGAATACTTAGGATAGGATAAAGTAATCCTTCTCACCCCCTCCCCCCTTAAAATATTTAGATGCACTATTGTAAAGTGGCTGTTCCACTGGATGTCATAAGGTGAATGCACCAATTTGTAAGTCGCTCTGGATAAGAGCGTCTGCTAAATGACTTAAATGTAAATGTAATTATGGGGTGTTTGTGATGTCATTATGGGGTGTTTGTGATGTCATTATGGGGTGTTAATGATGTCATTATGGGGTGTTTGTGATGTCATTATGGGGTGTTTGTGATGTCATTATGGGGTGTTTGTGATGTCATTATCGAGTGTTTGTGATGTCATTATGGGGTATTGTGATGTCATTATGGGGTGTTTGTGATGTCATTATGGGGTGTTTGTGATGTCATTATCGGGTACTGTGTTTGTGTGTAGATTGATGAGGGGGGGAAAAAACTACTGAATCCATTTTCGAATAAGGCTGTAACGTAACAAAATGTATAAAGTCAACTGAATACTTTCCCAAAGCTGTGTGTGTGTGTGTGTGTGTGTGTGTGTGTGTGTGTGTGTGTGTGTGTGTGTGTGTGTGTGTGTGTTTCCAACCAGCAACATGAACCCACTGTACATGTGGAGTTGACTGTATTTCCAACCAGCAAATGATCCCATTACATGTGGAGTTGACTGTGTTTCCAACCAGACAACATGAACCAGTTTAAAGGCAAATTACATGTGGAGTTGACTGTGTTTCCAACCAGCAACATGAACCCACTTACATGTGGAGTTGACTGTGTTTCCAACCAGCAACATGAACCCACTTACATGTGGAGTTGACTGTGTTTCCAACCAGCAACATGAACCCACTTACATGTGGAGTTGACTGTGTTTCCAACCAGCAACATGAACCCACTTACATGTGGAGTTGACTGTGTTTCCAACCAGCAACATGAACCCACTTACATGTGGAGTTGACTGTGTTTCCAACCAGCAACATGAACCCACTTACATGTGGAGTTGACTGTGTTTCCAACCAGCAACATGAACCCACTTACATGTGGAGTTGACTGTGTTTCCAACCAGCAACATGAACCCACTTACATGTGGAGTTGACTGTGTTTCCAACCAGCAACATGAACCCACTTACATGTGGAGTTGACTGTGTTTCCAACCAGCAACATGAACCCACTTACATGTGGAGTTGACTGTGTTTCCAACCAGCAACATGAACCCACTTACATGTGGAGTTGACTGTGTTTCCAACCAGCAACATGAACCCACTTACATGTGGAGTTGACTGTGTTTCCAACCAGCAACATGAACCCACTTACATGTGGAGTTGACTGTGTTTCCAACCAGCGTTAGTTTCAATCAGCTGTTGTAGAATACGATGACAAACCGTTGATCTGGCACCGGACCTTCCATCATCCGTTAGTGAAGAAACCTACTCTGATTGGCTACTCATCCCGTAAACCTACTCTGATTGGCTACTCACCCCGTAAACCTACTCTGATTGGCTACTCACCCCGTAAACCTACTCTGATTGGCTACTCACCCCGTAAACCTACTCTGATTGGCTACTCACCCCTTAAACCTACTCTGATTGGCTACTCACCCCTTAAACCTACTCTGATTGGCTACTCACCCCGTAAACCTACTCTGATTGGCTACTCACCCCTAAACCTACTCTGATTGGCTACTCACCCCGTTGTTGAAGTACGTTTCCAACATTCTGATTCCACAGTCCTTCCTCTTCTCATCCGGATCCAGCTGGTAGAGGGCCTGGTAGGAGAAAGACACTGTTACCCCACTGTCTATACATCCAGCTGGTACAGGGCTTGGTAGGAGAGAGACACTGTTACCCTACTGTCTATACATCCAGCTGGTACAGGGCCTGGTAGGAGAGAGACACTGTTACCCCACTGTCTATACATCCAGCTGGTACAGGGCCTGGTAGGAGAGAGACACTGTTACCCCACTGTCTATACATCCAGCTGGTACAGGGCCTGGTAGGGGAGAGACACTGTTACCCCACTGTCTATACATCCAGCTGGTAGAGGGCCTGGTAGGAGAGAGACACTGTTACCCCACTGTCTATACATCCAGCTGGTACAGGGCCTGGTAGGAGAGACACTGTTACCCCACTGTCTATACATCCAGCTGGTACAGGGCCTGGTAGGGGAGAGACACTGTTACCCCACTGTCTATACATCCAGCTGGTAGAGGGCCTGGTAGGAGAGAGACACTGTTACCCCACTGTCTATACATCCAGCTGGTACAGGGCCTGGTAGGAGAGAGACACTGTTACCCCACTGTCTATACATCCAGCTGGTACAGGGCCTGGTAGGAGAGAGACACTGTTACCCCACTGTCTATACATCCAGCTGGTACAGGGCCTGGTAGGAGAGAGACACTGTTACCCCACTGTCTATACATCCAGCTGGTAGAGGGCCTGGTAGGAGAGAGACACTTTTACCCCACTGTCTACATCCAGCTGGTACAGGGCCTGGTAGGAGAGAGACACTTTTACCCCACTGTCTATACATCCAGCTGGTACAGGGCCTGGTAGGGGAGAGACACTGTTACCCCACTGTCTATACATCCAGCTGGTACAGGGCCTGGTAGGGGAGAGACACTGTTACCCCACTGTCTATACATCCAGCTGGTACAGGGCCTGGTAGGAGAGAGACACTGTTACCCCACTGTCTATACATCCAGCTGGTACAGGGCCTGGTAGGAGAGAGACACTGTTACCCCACTGTCTATACATCCAGCTGGTAGAGGGCCTGGTAGGAGAGAGACACTGTTACCCCACTGTCTATACATCCAGCTGGTAGAGGGCCTGGTAGGAGAGAGACACTGTTACCCCACTGTCTATACTCCAGCTGGTACAGGGCTGGTAGGGAGAGACACTCACCCCACTGTCTCCATACAACCAGCAACAGGGCCTGGTAGGGGAGAGACACTGTTACCCCACTGTCATATGTCATCCAGCTGGTACAGGGCTAGGGAGAGACACTGTTACCCCACTGTCTATACATCCAGCTGGTACAGGGCCTGGTAGGAAGAGACAACTGTTACCCCACATGATCTATACATCCAGCTGGTAGAGGGCCTGGTAACATCCAGCTGGTACAGGGCCTGGTAGGGGAGAGACACTGTTACCCCACTGTCTATAACATCCAGCTGGTAGAGGGCCTGGTAGGAGAGACTACACTGTTACCCCACATGTCTGTCTCCATCCAGCTGGTACAGGGCCTGGTACAGCACTGTTACCCCACTGTCTCCATCCAGCTGGTACAGGGCCTGGTAGGGGAGAGACACTGACCCCACTGTCCCTATACATCCAGCTGGTACAGGGCCTGGTAGGAGAGAGATGTTACCCCACTGAACTATAACATCCAGCAGGTATGATGTCCTCCATAGAACTACACTGTTACCCCACGTCTATACATCCAGCTGGTACAGAGCCTGGTAGGAAGAGACACTGATGTCCCCACTGTCAACACCACAGCATGATGTCCCCATAGAACTACAACACCACAGCATGATGTCTCCATAGAACTACAACACCACAGCATGATGTCTCCATAGAACTACAACACCACAGCATGATGTCTCCATAGAACTACAACACCACAGCATGATGTCTCCATAGAACTACAACACCACAGCATGATGTCTCCATAGAACTACAACACCACAGCATGATGTCTCCATAGAACTACAACACCACAGCATGATGTCTCCATAGAACTACAACACCACAGCATGATGTCTCCATAGAACTACAACACCACAGCATGATGTCTCCATAGAACTACAACACCACAGCATGATGTCTCCATAGAACTACAACACCACAGCATGATGTCTCCATAGAACTACAACACCACAGCATGATGTCTCCATAGAACTACAACACCACAGCATGATGTCTCCATAGAACTACAACACCACAGCATGATGTCTCCATAGAACTACAACACCACAGCATGATGTCTCCATAGAACTACAACACCACAGCATGATGTCTCCATAGAACTACAACACCACAGCATGATGTCTCCATAGAACTACAACACCACAGCATGATGTCTCCATAGAACTACAACACCACAGCATGATGTCTCCATAGAACTACAACACCACAGCATGATGTCTCCATAGAACTACAACACCACAGCATGATGTCTCCATAGAACTACAACACCACAGCATGATGTCTCCATAGAACTACAACACCACAGCATGATGTCTCCATAGAACTACAACACCACAGCATGATGTCTCCATAGAACTACAACACCACAGCATTATGTCTCCATAGAACTACAACACCACAGCATGATGTCTCTATAGAACTACAACACCACAGCATGATGTCTCCACAGAACTACAACACCACAGCATGATGTCTCCATAGAACTACAACACCACAGCATGATGTCTCCATAGAACTACAACACCACAGCATGATGTCCCCATAGAACTACAACACCACAGCATGATGTCTCCATAGAACTACAACACCACAGCATGATGTCTCCATAGAACTACAACACCACAGCATGATGTCCCCATAGAACTACAACACCACAGCATGATGTCTCCATAGAACTACAACACCACAGCATGATGTCTCCATAGAACTACAACACCACAGCATGATGTCTCCATAGAACTACAACACCACAGCATGATGTCTCCATAGAACTACAACACCACAGCATGATGTCTCCATAGAACTACAACACCACAGCATGATGTCTCCATAGAACTACAACACCACAGCATGATGTCTCCATAGAACTACAACACCACAGCATGATGTCTCCATAGAACTACAACACCACAGCATGATGTCTCCACAGAACTACAACACCACAGCATGATGTCTCCATAGAACTACAACACCACAGCATGATGTCTCCATAGAACTACAACACCACAGCATGATGTCTCCATAGAACTACAACACCACAGCATGATGTCTCCATAGAACTACAACACCACAGCATGATGTCTCCATAGAACTACAACACCACAGCATGATGTCTCCATAGAACTACAACACCACAGCATGATGTCTCCATAGAACTACAACACCACAGCATGATGTCCCCATATGATGATGTCACAGACAATAACACAGTCAGAGAAACAAAATGTCCACCGGCCAATAGGAACAGAGTGCCATTCGGGCCAGAGGGACTAGACTAACACCACTGCTCAGTCCACGATGCATCGGTCGGTCTGTGAACCAAGGTGACCGAACATGGACATGGTTTAGAGAACAGACTAATGTTGGTGTTCACTAAACAAGCAGTGGGTTTTTGTTCATTTCTCAGACACCTCCAGGGGCCGGGATACAAGCCTGGGCCTGTGTTAGTCCACCTACCCAGGGGACAGGACTCTGACGTGGGTTTAACCTCATGGAGAGGGAGCATATGGAGGAGGAGGGGCAGATATTTTTCTGACAGGCTCCCCTTCCAGCGCTCATGCCCCATCCCTCCCAAGCTCTCTCTCCACCGCTCTCTCTCTCTCCCTCTCTCTCTCATTCTTTCCCCCCTCTCTCCCCTCTCACTTCCTCTCTCTCTTTCTCTCATTACCAATCCTCTGACTCCCAGGCCCCCAAGACCCCTCCCCTCATCTGCATGCCCAAACTCAGGCCCAGTCCTTTCTCATGGGAGCTAGCAGAGGAAGCAGGAAAAGGAGGGGGGGTTGAGAGGAAATTGAGGGAGAGAGAGAAACAGACAGAGAGCAAGACAGAGAGAGAGAGAGAAACAGACAGAGAGCAAGACAGAGAGAGAGAAACAGACAGAGAGCGAGACAAAGAGAGAGAGAGAAACAGACAGAGAGCGAGACAAAGAGAGAGAGAGAAACAGACAGAGAGCAAGACAGAGAGAGAGAAACAGACAGAGAGCGAGACAAAGAGAGAGAGAAACAGACAGAGAGCGAGACAAAGAGAGAGAGAGAGAAACAGACAGAGAGCAAGACAAAGAGAGAGAGAGAAACAGACAGAGAGCGAGACAAAGAGAGAGAGAGAAACAGACAGAGAGCGAGACAAAGAGAGAGAGAGAGAAACAGACAGAGAGCAAGACAAAGAGAGAGAGAGAAACAGACAGAGAGCGAGACAAAGAGAGAGAGAGAAACAGACAGAGAGCAAGACAAAGAGAGAGAGAGAAACAGACAGAGAGCAAGACAAAGAGAGAGTGAGAAACAGACAGAGAGCAAGACAGAGAGAGAGAAACAGACAGAGAGCGAGACAAAGAGAGAGAGAGAGAAACAGACAGAGAGCGAGACAAAGAGAGAGAGAGAAACAGACAGAGAGCAAGACAAAGAGAGAGAGAGAAACAGACAGAGAGCGAGACAAAGAGAGAGAGAGAAACAGACAGAGAGCAAGACAGAGAGAGAGAAACAGACAGAGAGCGAGACAAAGAGAGAGAGAGAAACAGACAGAGAGCGAGACAAAGAGAGAGAGAGAAACAGACAGAGAGCGAGAAAGAGAGAAGAAACAGACAGAGAGCGAGACAAAGAGAGAGAGAAACAGACAGAGAGCAAGACAAAGAGAGAGAGAGAAACAGACAGAGAGCAAGACAAAGAGAGAGAGAGAAACAGACAGAGAGCAAGACAAAGAGAGAGAGAGAAACAGACAGAGAGCGAGAAAGAGAGAGAGAAACAGACAGAGAGCGAGAGAGAAACAGACAGAGAGCAAGACAAAGAGAGAGAGACAGACAGAGAGCGAGAAAGAGAGAGAGAGAAACAGACAGAGAGAGAGATAGATAGAGAGAAATGGTTGGAGAGAGGGATAGCGACAGAGACAGAGAGAGACAGAGAGAGAGAAATGGTGGGAGAGAGGGAGACAGAGAGAGAGAGAAATGGTGGGAGAGACAGATAGAGACAGAAAGAAATGTCTTACCACAGAGTCCATGAACTCGATGCAACGTTTGAGCTCTGGCCTGGTGTCACAGTACTGACGGAACAGCAATCGACCAATCGGCTGTCTCTCACACAAACTGGTATAGTCCCTGTCTGAGAGAGAGAGAGACAGAGAGAGACAGAGAGAGAGACAGAGAGAGGGGGGGGGGGAGAGAGAGAGAGGGGGGAGAGAGAGAGAGAGAGAGAGAGAGAGAGAGAGAGAGAGAGAGAGAGAGAGAGAGAGAGAGAGAGAGAGAGAGAGAGAGAGAGAGAGAGAGAGAGAGAGAGAGAGAGAGAGAGAGAGAGAGAGGAGGGGGGAGAGAGAGAGAGAGAGACAGAGAGAGAGAGAGAGAGAGAGAGAGAGAGAGAGAGAGAGAGAGAGAGAGAGAGAGAGAGAGAGAGAGAGAGAGAGACATGTGTACACCGTTACAACACTGTAAATATACATAATATGACATTGGTAATGTCTTTATTCTTTTGAAACTTGAGTGTAATGTTTACTGTTCATTTTTATTGTTTATTTAACTTTTATATATATATATATTTACAATAAAGCCCCTTGAATTGAATTGAGAGAGAGACACAGAGAGACACAGAGAGACACAGAGAGACACAGAGAGAGACAGAGACAATGAAGTGGACATCCAAACATATTAAATAGTTGTCTTGTGACTCGTCTATTCAAACATGTCCTTTATAATGATGGACGGGCGTGTCTCAGCCCAGCTGGCCACGCCTAACGACTCTAATAGTCACATCTCCTCTGAAGACTAATGAGGGAATCCCAGGACAGTCAATTACTAGCCAACACACACAGGGAGAAGGAGAGAGGGAGGGAGGGAGGAGAGAGGGAGGGAGGAGAGAGGGAGGGAGGGAGGAGAGAGGGGACTATTAAAACCTGCACCGGCCTAGTTTATTTAAACCTGTGTGTGTGTGTGTGTGTGTGTGTGTGTGTGTGTGTGTGTGTGTGTGTGTGTGTGTGTGTGTGTGTGTGTGTGTGTGTGTGTGTGTGTGTGTGTGTGTGTGTGTGTGTGTGTGTGTGTGTGTGTGTGTGTGTGTGTGTGTGTGTGTGTGTGTGTGTGTGTGTGTGTGTGTGTGTGTCTGAACAGAACATGTGTGTGAGATAGAGATCATCTCGGCAGTGGTTCTTCAGTTGTCATTAGTTACATGGAACACGTCAACATATAAAACACACACACATCAACAGCTACTTCTGGTACTTCAAATAAATATTTATAACTAACCAGCCAGCTTGCAACCGAGAGAGAGGGGGAGGGAGAGAGACCGAGAGAGAGGGGGAGAGAGACCGAAAGAGAGGGGGAGACCGAGACCGAAAGAGCGAGACCGAGAGAGCGGAGAGCGAGACCGAGAGAGAGAGGAGAGAGCGAGACCGAGAGAGATAGACAGACAGAGACACAGAGAGAGGAGGTGCGAGAGACCGAGAAGAGAGAAATTGAGAGAGAAAGAGAGACAGAAAAAGAGACACAGAGACACACAGAGAGAGAAAGGTGGGTGAGGCAGAGTGAAGAGAGGAGAAATTGTAAAATGAGGGAAAGGAGAGAAATATGAAGAAAGTAGGAGACACACAGAGACACACAGAGACACACAGAGACACACAGAGACACACACAGAGACACACAGAGACACACAGAGACACACAGAGACACACAGAGACACACAGAGAGAAAGACAGAGACACACAGAGACACACAGAGAGAAACAGACACACAGAGACACACAGAGACACACACAGAGACACACACACACAGACACACAGAGACACACACAGAGACACACAGAGACACACAGAGACACACAAACAGAGACACACAGAGACACACAGAGAGACACACAGAGAAACAGAGACACACAGAGACACACAGAGAGAAACAGACACACACAGAGACACACAGAGACACACAGAGACACACACAGAGAAACACACACAGAGACACACAGAGACACACACAGAGACAGAGACACACACAGAGACACACACAGAGACACACAGAGACACACACAGAGACACACAGAGACACACACACAGAGACACAGCAGCAGTGGCTACAGGTCTCATAAAGGACCTGTCCAGTGTTTCCAGATTGATTTTCCAAAAACAGGTCATTAGTATGTTTTTTTAAAAAGCAGCTGTTCTGTGTTGGAATGGTGTGGACCTACCCCAGTTACAGAATGGTGTGGACCTACCCCCAGTTACAGAATGGTGTGGGCCTACCCCCAGTTACAGAATGGTGTGGACACCCCCAGTTACAGAATGGTGTGGACCTACCCCAGACACAGAATGGTGTGGGCCTACCCCCAGTTACAGAATGGTGTGGGCCTACCCCAGTTACAGAATGGTGTGGACCTACCCCAGTTACAGAATGGTGTGGACCTACCCCCAGTTACAGAATGGTGTGGACCTACCCCCAGTTACAGAATGGTGTGGCCTACCCCCAGTTACAGAATGGTGTGGACCTACCCCCAGTTACAGAATGGTGTGGACCTACCCCAGTTACAGAATGGTGAGGACCTACCCCCAGTTACAGAATGGTGTGGGCCTACCCCAGTTACAGAATGGTGTGGACCTACCCCCAGTTACAGAATGGTGTGGACCTACCCCCAGTTACAGAATGGTGTGGACCTACCCCAGTTACAGAATGGTGTGGACCTACCCCCAGTTACAGAATGGTGTGGACCTACCCCAGTTACAGAATGGTGTGGTCCTACCCCCAGTTACAGAATGGTGTGGACCTACCCCCAGTTACAGAATGGTGTGGACCTACCCCAGTTACAGAATGGTGTGGACCTACCCCAGTTACAGAATGGTGTGGACCTACCCCCAGTTACAGAATGGTGTGGACCTACCCCCAGTTACAGAATGGTGTGGACCTACCCCCAGTTACAGAATGGTGTGGACCTACCCCCATTACAGAATGGTGTGGACCTACCCCCAGTTACAGAATGGTGTGACATCATCCCAGTTACAGAATGGTGTGGACCTACCCCCAGTTACAGAATGGTGTGGACCTACCCCAGTTACAGAATGGTGTGGACCTACCCCAAGTACAGAATGTGTGGGCCTACCCCAGTTACAGAATGGTGTGGGCCTACCCCAGTTACAGAATGGTGTGGATATACCCCAGTTACAGAATGGTGTGGACCTACCCCCAGTTACAGAATGGTGTGGTGTGTACCCCCAGTTACAGAATGGTGTGGACCTACCCCAGTTACAGAATGGTGTGGACCTACCCCAACTACAGAATGGTGTGGTCCTACCCCCAGTTACAGAATGGTGTGGACCTACCCCAGTTACAGAATGGTGTGGACCTACCCCCAGTTACAGAATGGTGTGGACCCCAGTTACAGAATGGTGTGGACCTACCCCCAGTTACAGAATGGTGTGGACCTACCCCCAGTTACAGAATGGTGTGGGCTTACCCCAGTTACAGAATGGTGTGGTCCTACCCCCAGTTACAGAATGGTGTGGACCTACCCCCAGTTACAGAATGGTGTGGTCCTACCCCCAGTTACAGAATGGTGTGGACCTACCCCCAGTTACAGAATGGTGTGGACCTACCCCAGTTACAGAATGGTGTGGACCAACCCCAATTACAGAATGGTGTGGGCCTACCCCAGTTACAGAATGGTGTGGACCTACCCCCAGTTACAGAATGGTGTGGACCAACCCCCAATTACAGAATGGTGTGGGCCTACCCCCAGTTACAGAATGGTGTGGGCCTAACCCAGTTACAGAATGGTGTGGACCTACCCCCAGTTACAGAATGGTGTGGACCAACCCCCAATTACAGAATGGTGTGGGCCTACCCCCAGTTACAGAATGGTGAGGACCAACCCCCAGTTACAGAATGGTGTGGACCAACCCCCAATTACAGAATGGTGAGGACCTACCCCCAGTTACAGAATGGTGTGGACCTACCCCCAGTTACAGAATGGTGTGGACCTACCCCCAGTTACAGAATGGTGTGGACCTACCCCAGTTACAGAATGGTGTGGACCTACCCCCAGTTACAGAATGGTGAGGACCTACCCCAGTTACAGAATGGTGTGGACCTACCCCCAGTTACAGAATGGTGTGGAGCCTACCCCAGTTACAGAATGGTGTGGGCCCAACCCAGTTACAGAATGGTGTGGGTTACAGAATGGTGTGGACCAACCCCCAATTACAGAATGGTGTGGGCCTACCCCCAGTTACAGAATGGTGTGGACCTAACCCAGTTACAGAATGGTGTGGGCCTAACCCAGTTACAGAATGGTGTGGACGTATCCCGGTCATTAGACCGCTGATTGGCCAGTTCATTCTCCTTTAGGAGGATGACATCATCCTATATGAGGAAGTAGCAAGCCAACGGTCTCTTTGAGATGTGTGGTTCTGAAGTGTTCTCTCTCCTGAGTTCTGATTTAATCACAAAATACAAGTATAGGATTAAATCAACAACATTACGAGTTAACAGAATATTAACTTTTTAAAACAAGTGAGATTTTCACTGGACAGTTAGTTTTTATATAAATCAGCAAGAGACACGGATCACTGAAAGACCTGACACAACAAAGATATAGTGTGTGTGTTGTGTGTGTGTGTGTGTGTGTGTGTGTGTGTGTGTGTTTTGTGTGTTTGTGTGTGTGTGTGTGTGTGTGTGTGTGTGTGTGTGTGTGTGTGTGTGTGTGTGTGTGTGTGTGATGTGGTGTGTGTGTGTGTGTGTGTGTGTGTGTGTGTGTTTCTGGTGGGTGGGTGGCTTGGTGTGAATGGCTGTGTGGTGGGTGGTGTGTGGCTGTTTTTGTGCGTGTATGTTATGTGTGTGTGTGTGTGAGTGTGTGTGTGTGTGTGCTCTGTGGTGTTCGCTCTCTGGCTGTTGGCTCTGTGTGTGGCTGTGGCTGTGGCTGTGCTGTGTGCTCTGTGGTGTGGCTGTTGCTCTCTGTGTTAGCTGTGGCTGTCTGGCTGTGTCGCTGTGTGGCTGTGTGTGTCTGGCTGTTAGCTCTCTGGCTGTTAGTCTGTGTGTGTGTGTGTCTGGCTGTGTGTCTCTGGCTGTTGTGTGTGTGTGTGTGTGCTGTGTGTGTGTGTGAGAGATTGTGTGTTGTGTGTGTGTGTGTGTGTGTGTGTGAGGCTGTGTGTGTGTGTGTGTGTGTGTGTGTGAGTGTGTGTGTGTGTGTGTGTGTGTGTGTGTGTGTGTGTGTGTGTGTGTTGTGTGTGTATGTTGTTTTGTGAACAGTAATGTGTGTGTGTGTTCCACAAGTGTGTGTGACATGTGGTGTAACTTGTCCTGTCTCAATCAGAACATCTGCAATACAGTCATGTATTACAGTCTATAACACAGCTGTCAGGAAATAGTGAAATCAATTACAGTCATGAACAGTCTATAACACAGCTGTCAGGAAATAGTCGAAACACCGGAGAAGGTCCACTCTCTCACACACACACACACACACACACACACACACACACACACACACACACACACACACACACACACACACACACACACACACACACACACACACACACACACACACACACACACACACACACACACAACTAACTCTCTCTCACACACCAAGTTATGTAATCTAGGGATTAGGTGAACTGGCTCTATCCCTATCACCCACCACATGTGTACTGTCTCTGACCTCTACCCTCTGACCTCTACCCTCTGGCAGCCAGAGAACCAGAGGGTGGGGAGGAGCAGTTGTCTGGGCCACACAGAGAGGAGACCCCCTTCGCCAGAAAGGAGACTCTCCCCCCCACCCACACAACCTCTGGAGGAGCTGCATGGGGAATGTATTGGATGCATCCCAAATTCCACCCTAATCCCTAGATAGCGCACTACTTTTGACCAGAGTTGGCCCCCTAATCCCTAGATAGCGCACTACTTTTGACCAGAGTTGGCCCCCTAATCCCTAGATAGCGCACTACTGCTGTCCAGGGAATCTGGTGCAATTTATTTTTCATTTAATCAATATGGAAGCCAAATGTTCGAAATCTGTTTTCATAGCGCGCGCACACACACACACACACACACACACACACACACCAGAGTTGTCATGAAACCAGACTCTTGACTTCCATAGCGATAACAGCTTTAGTATCGCGATACTCCACACCAACACTAAACCAACAACATACAGTATGATTTTATCCTACTGATCGACAAGCAAAGAAGAACTAAATGTATTTTTTAATTTTATAAAAAAAAAAAAAGAGGACGATGTCTCTTTAAGATCCAGGACCGACTTCACTCGTAGAGGATCAGGGAGGGAGAGATGATCAAGTGAATGAATAACGTTTCTGGTGACGATCAGCTTTGAATATCAACATATGTAGCTTTTTTTGGTTGGTATATTATCACAAAGTACGAGGAGTAGTGAATGTTAGCTCTCTGGCTGTTAGCTCTCTGGCTGTTAGCTCTCTGGCTGTTAGCTCTCTGGCTGTTAGCTCTCTGGCTGTTAGCTCTCTGGCTGTTAGCTCTCTGGCTGTTAGCTCTCTGGCTGTTAGCTCTCTGGCTGTTAGCTCTCTGGCTGTTAGCTCTCTGGCTGTTAGCTCTCTGGCTGTTCGCTCTCTGGCTGTTCGCTCTCTGGCTGTTGGCTCTCTGGCTGTTCGCTCTCTGGCTGTTCGCTCTCTGGCTGTACGCTCTCTGGCTGTTGGCTCTCTGGCTGTTGGCTCTCTGGCTGTTGGCTCTGGCTGCTGGCTCTGGCTGTTGGCTCTGGCTGTTAGCTCTGGCTGTTAGCTTGGCTGTTCGCTCTGGCTGTTCGCTCTGGCTGTTAGCTCTCAAAGGAAAGTTAGCCTATAAAGCTGGAAGCTACCGCTATCTTATAGCATTGTCAAGTTATTCTAGCCTGTATGGACATTGTTTTGCGAACAGTAATTAACACTTTCAACATTTCCACAAGTGTGTAAAGGTGACATGGTCTGCGCTGATAGACTTGATCCTCTCTCCAATCAGCAGACGACGTGAGACACATTTTGACAGAAGTACCAAAGTTCAACAACAAAAAAATAATTATAGTATTTTTTTATAAATTATAATAATTATTTTTAAAAAATTAATTATAGTACTGAACCGTTACTCCTGTTCTGGTATCGAAAAAGCGGAGTTTCGGAATACTGAGTCACACTGACACACTTCCTGTCCCCACCCTGTGACTGTGGCGAGAAACAGGAAGGAAGTCCACTTCCTCTCTGACAGACACACCCCAATGACACACACACAGTCTTGTACAACTAACCTTGTGGGGACACATAATTCAGTCTCGTTCTGAATCCTATTATGCCCCTAAACTCTAACCTTAACCTCCTAGGAATATAATTTGACCTTGTGAGGACCTCTGGTATAGTTAAATAAGTCTACACACACACACACACACACACACACACACACACACACACACACACACACACACACACACACACACACACACACACACACACACACACACACACACACACACACACACACACACACACACACACACACACACACACACACTAACAGTCAGTACCACTAACAGTCAGTACCACTGTGATACCACTAACAGTCAGTACCACTAACAGTCAGTACCACTAACAGTCAGTACCACTAACAGTCAGTACCACTAACAGTCAGTACCACTAACAGTCAGTACCACTAACAGTCAGTACCACTAACAGTCAGTACCACTAACAGTCAGCACCACTAACAGTCAGTACCACTAACAGTCAGTACCACTAACAGTCAGTACCACTGTGATACCACTAACAGTCAGTACCACTAACAGTCAGTACCACTAACAGTCAGTACCACTGTGATACCACTAAC
>NW_025746506.1:75000-107789 GCF_021184085.1 Oncorhynchus gorbuscha
GCTACCGCTAGCGCCAACCACATCTGTTGTGTATTTAGCATTAGCGGCTACCGCTAGCGCCAACCACAGCGTTAGCAGCTAGGCTAGCGACTCTAGGCTGACTAGGCCTAAAATGGGCATATTTTAACATTGTGTGAACATCACAAGGTTGGCTCTGCCAGCTGCCTTATTAAATGTTTTAGAGTCTATTTGTAAAATTACCCATCTGGCATGCTGTTATTATACTGTACTTTGTTTAAAATGGCTTTGTGTGTGTCCCAAATGACTCTAGTCCCTATGTAGTGCATTACTTTTGACCAGGGCCTATAGGGGGGGAATAGTGGGATGCAGTCTTGTTTTTTCCGATCCAGATACAGGCCTAATAATGTATTTATGTTAAATGGAAGAAAAAATATTTAAAGATGTGAAGTGTTTTCCAACATCACTCAGCTGTGCAGACACACAGACATCTCCAAGCACTACCCCTCCCTCTCCAAGCACTACCCAGACCCCCCCTCCAAACACTACCCAGACCCCTCTCCAAGCACTACCCAGACCCCTCTCCAAGCACTACCCAGACCCCTCTCCAAGCACTACCCAGACCCCCCCTCCAAGCACTACCCAGACCCCCCTCCAAGCACTACCCAGACCCCCCTCCTCCTCCATGCACTACCCAGACCCCTCTGCAAACACTACCCAGACCCCTCTCCAAGCACTACCCAGACCCCTCTCCAAGCACTACCCAGACCCCCCTCCAAGCACTACCCAGACCCCCTCCAAGCACTACCCAGACCCCCTCCTCCTCCAAGCACTACCCAGACCCCTCTGCAAACACTACCCAGACCCCTCTCCAAGCACTACCCAGACCCCTCTCCAAGCACTACCCAGACCCCTCTCCAAGCACTACCCAGACCCCTCTCCAAGTACTACCCAGACCCCTCTCCAAGCACTACCCAGACCCCTCTCCAAGCACTACCCAGACCCCTCTCCAAGCACTACCCAGACCCCCCTCCTCCTCCAAGCACTACCCAGACCCCTCTCCAAGCACTACCCAGACCCCTCTCCAAGCACTACCCAGACCCCTCTCCAAGCACTACCCAGATTCCTCCTCCATGCACTATCCCTTCCCCTCATCCAAGCACTACCCAGATTCCTCCTCCAAGCACTACCCAGACCCCTCCCCCTCCTCCAAGCACTACCCAGACCCCTCCCCCTAGCACTACACAGACCCCTCCCCCTCCCTCCTCCAGCACTACACAGACCCCTCCCCTCCAAGCACTACACAGACCCCTCCCCCCAAGCACTACACAGACCCCTCCCCCTCCAAGCACTACACAGACCCCTCTCCCTCCTCCAAGCACTACCCAGACCCCTCCCCCTAGCACTACCCAGATCCATCCCCCTCCTCCAAGCACTACCCAGATCCCTCCCCCTCCTCCAAGCACTACCCAGACCCCTCCCCCTAGCACTAACCAGATCCCTCCCCTCCTCCAAGCACTACCCCTCCCCCTCCCCCTCCCCTCCCCCTAGCACTACACAGACCCCTCCAAGCACTAGCCAGACCCCTCCCCCTCCAAGCACTAGCCAGACCCCTCCCCCTCCCAGCACTACCCAGACCCCTCCCCTCCAAGCACTACCCAGACCCCTCCCCCTCCTCCATGCACTACCCAGACCCCTCCTCCAAGCACTACACAGACCCCTCCCCCTCCTCTATGAAGGGATGTTCTCTTGATAAGAGTGTGAATTGGACTATTTCCTGTCCTAATGTAACAAGTACTTTTGGGTGTCAGGGAAAATGTGTGGAGTAAAAAGTACATTATTTTCATTAGGAATATAGTGAAATAAAAGTAGTCAAAAATATAAATAGTAAAGTACAAGACACCCCCCCCTAAAAAAATACTTGAAAGTACTTAAGTATTACTTAAGTACTTTCCACCACTGCCAAGTACTACCCAGATGTGCAGACACACAGACCCCTCCCCCAAGATAGCTAGCGATAGCTTCCTACAAGGATCTGTCCGTGTGTGTGTGTGTGTGTGTGTGTGTGTGTGTGTGTGTGTGTGTGTGTGTGTGTGTGTGTGTGTGTGTGTGTGTGTGTGTGTGTGTGTGTGTGTGTGTGTGTGTGTGTGTGTGTGTGTGTGTGTGTGTGTGTGTGTGTGTGTTTCTCTAATCGTCTAGCCTTGGGTTGAGGAAGTTGGGTCGGCCCTGGTCACCTCTGATCCAGGGTGGTCACGGTTATCACTATGTTAATTACTGTTGTTGTAACCACAGATCTCGAGACCAGTTTACCCTTACCACCAGAGGCAAGTCTTTCAAAGAATGAATGGATGGATGAATGAATGGATGAATGGGCAAGTGTCAGTTATGAATCACAGAATATAAGTGTGAATCCCAAATGCCATCTTATTCCCTATACAGTGCACATAGGGCTCTGGACAATAGTACACAGAACAGGGACTGAGGTGCCATTTGGGATACATATTAAGAAGTACACTACTGAGGCCCAGAGGTAAAGGCCTCTGGTTCTAACAGGACGAGGTAAAGGCCTCCGGGTCTGACAGGACGAGGTAAAGGCCTCCGGGTCTAACAGGACGAGGTAAAGGCCTCCGGGTCTGACAGGACGAGGTAAAGGCCTCCGGGTCTGACAGGACGAGGTAAAGGCCTCCGGGTCTGACAGGACGAGGTAAAGGCCTCCGGGTCTGACAGGACGAGGTAAAGGCCTCCGGGTCTGACAGGACGAGGTAAAGGCCTCCGGGTCTGACAGGACGAGGTAAAGGCCTCCGGGTCTGACAGGACGAGGTAACGGCCTCCGGGTCTGACAGGACGAGGTAACGGCCTCCGGGTCTGACAGGACGAGGTAAAGGCCTCCGGTCTGACAGGACGAGGTAAAGGCCTCCGAATGAATGGATGACAGGACGAGGTAAAGGCCTCCGATGACAGGACGAGGTAAAGGCCTCCGGTCTGACAGGACGAGGTAAAATGGCCTCCGGTCTGACAGGACGAGGTAAAGGCCTCCGAATGACAGGACGAGGTAAAGGCCTCCGGTCTGACAGGACGAGGTAAAGGCCTCCGGTCTGACAGGACGAGGTAAAGGCCTCCGGATGACAGGACGAGGTAAAGGCCTCCGGGTCTGACAGGACGAGGTAAAGGCCTCCGGGTCTGACAGGACGAGGTAAAGGCCTCCGGGTCTGACAGGACGAGGTAAAGGCCTCCGGGCCTGACAGGACGAGGTAAAGGCCTCCGGGTCTGACAGGATGAGGTAAAGGCCTCCGGACCTAACAGGACGAGGTAAAGGCCTCCGGACCTAACAGGACGAGGTAAAGGCCTCCGGGCCTGACAGGACGAGGTAAAGGCCTCCGGGTCTAACAGGACGAGGTAAAGGCCTCCGGGTCTAACAGGACGAGGTAAAGGCCTCCGGGTCTGACAGGACGAGGTAAAGGCCTCCGGACCTAACAGGAGGAGGTAAAGGCCTCCGGGCCTGACAGGACAAGGTAAAGGCCTCCGGGTCTAACAGGACGAGGTAAAGGCCTCCGGGTCTGACAGGACGAGGTAAAGGCCTCCGGGTCTGACAGGACGAGGTGAAAGTGTGTCATTACCTTTCTGAGTAACAAACTGCCAATAGAATTGTGTTTTGTGAAGCAAACTGCCAGTAGCATTTTAGGTCAGAGACTATAAAATGTTCGCAATGCGCTCTTTAGCATTTGGTTAGCATTGGGATTTTCCATGTATATTTGCATTGCTAACCTTCGGATTAAAGAGCCTCAGTGGGGTTTCGAAAATCGAACCCCTTGTGTTTTGTATTGGTATTTATTATGAAACCCCATTAGTTACTGTTGCGAATGCAGCAGCTACTCTTCCTGGGGTTTATTATGGATCCCCATTTGTTCCTGTCAAGGCAGCAGCTACTCTTCCTGGGGTTTATTATGGATCCCCATTAGTTCCTGTCAAGGCAGCAGCTACTCTTCCTGGGGTTTATTATGGATCCCCATTAGTTACTGTTGCTAAGGCAGCAGCTACTCTTCCTGGGGTTTATTATGGATCCCCATGAGTTCCTGCACCAAGGCAGCAGCTACTCTTCATGGGGTTTACACACAGTGTAGACTGTGTGTGCTCGCGCGTGCGCGTGTAGACTGTGTGTGCTCGCGCGCGCGCGTGTAGACTGTGTGTGCTCGCGCGCCGGGTCTGTGTGTGCTCGCGCGCGCGCGTAGACTGTGTGTGCTCGGCGCGTAGACTGAAAAGGCCTCCGGGTCTGACAGGACGAGGTAAAGGCCTCCGGGTCTGACAGGACGAGGTAAAGGCCTCCGGGTCTGACAGGACGAGGTAAAGGCCTCCGGGTCTGACAGGACGAGGTAAAGGCCTCCGGGTCTGACAGGACGAGGTAAAGGCCTCCGGGTCTGACAGGACGAGGTAGACGGCCTCCGGGTCTGACAGACGAGGTAACGGCCTCCGGGTCTGACAGGACGAGGTAACGGCCTCCGGTCTGACAGGACGAGGTAACGGCCTCCGGGTCTGACAGGACGAGGTAACGGCCTCCGGGTCTGACAGGACGAGGTAAAGGCCTCCGGTCTGACAGGACTGGTAAAGGACGCAGCGCGCCGGACTGTGGTCTGACAGGACGAGGTAAAGGCCTCCGGGTCTGACAGGACGACTGTGTGGCCTCCGGGTCTGACAGGACTGGTAAAGGCCTCGGGTCTGACAGACTGTGGTAAAGGCCTCCGGGTCTGACAGGACTGAGGTAAAGGCCTCCGGGTCTGAACAGTGTGTGCGAGGTAAAGGCCTCCGGGTCTGACAGGACTGTGTAAAGGCCTCCGGGTCTAGACAGGAGGAGGTAAAGGCCTCCGGGTCTGACAGGATGAGGTAAAGCTCGCCTCCGGGCCTGAACAGACTGAGGTAAAGGCCTCCGGGTCTGACAGGACGAGGTAAAGGCCTCCGGGTCTAACAGGACGAGGTAAAGGCCTCCGGTGTCTCAGGCGCGCGCGTGTAGGGTCTAACAGGACGAGGTAAAGGCCTCCGGGTCTGACAGGACGTGGTAAAGGCCTCCGGTCTGACAGGACGAGGTAGACTGTGCCTCCGGGTCTGACAGGACGAGGTGAAAGTGTGTCGTTACCTTTCTGAGTAACAAACTGCCAATAGAATTATGTTTTGTGAAGCAAACTGCCAGTAGCATTTTAGAGTTACTTGTATAGTTTAGGTCAGAGACTATAGACTGTGTGTGCAATAGACTGTGTGCATTTGGTTAGATTGGGATTTTCCATGTAGACTTTGCATTGCTAGACTGTTGCGCGCGTGGGGACTGTGTGTGCGCATTGTGTTTTGTATTGGTAGACTGTGTGAAACCCCAGACTGTGTGCGCTGCAGCAGACTGTTGCCTGGGGTTTACTATGTGTGCGATTTGTGTGCTGTCAAGCGCGTAGACTGTGTGTCGTAGACTGTGTGCAGCTACTCTTGTGGGGTTTATTATGGATCCCCATTAGACTGTTGCTGTCAAGGCAGCAGCTACTCTTCCTGGGGTTTATTATGGATCCCCATTAGTTCTGTGTGCTAAGGCAGCAGCTACTCTTCCTGGGGTTTATTAGACTGGATCCCCATTAGACTGTGTGCTCAAGGCAGCAGCTAGACTTCCTGGGACTGTTTATTATGGATCGCGTGTTAGACTGTGTGCTAGACTGTGTGTGCTGCAGCTACTCTTCATGACTGGTGTTTCGCGCGCAGTGTAGACTGTGTGTGCTCGCGCGCGTGTAGACTGTGTGTGCTCGCGCGCGCGCGCGTGTAGACTGTGTGTGCTGCGCGCGCGCGTGTAGACTGTGTGTGCTCGCGCGCGCGTGTAGACTGTGTGTGCTCGCGCGCGCGTGTAGACTGTGTGTGCTGCGCGCGTAGACTGTGTGTGCGCGCGTGCAGACTGTGTGTGCTCGCGCGCGCGCGTAGACTGTGTGCGCTCGCGCGCGTAGACTGTGTGCGCTGCAGTGTGTGCTCGCGCGCGCGTGTAGACTGTGTGTGCTCGCGCGCGCGTAGACTGTGTGTGCTGCGCGCATGTAGACTGTGTGTGCTCGCGCGTGTAGACTGTGTGTGCTCGCGCGCGTGGACTGTGTGTGCTGCGCGCGCGTAGACTGTGTGTGCGCGCGCGTAGACTGTGTGTGCGCGCGCGCGTAGACTGTGTGTGCTCGCGCGCGCGCGTGTAGACTGTGTGCGCTGCGCGCGTGTAGACTGTGTGCGCTCGCGCGCGTAGACTGTGTGCGCGCGTAGACTGTGTGCGCGCGTAGACTGTGTGTGCGCGCGCGCGTGTGCTGTGTGCTGCGACGCGCGTAGACTGTGTGTGCTGCGCGCGCAGACTGTGTGTGCGCGCGTGTAGACTGTGTGTGCGCGCGCGTGTAGACTGTGTGTGACTGTGTGTGCGCGCGCGTGTAGACTGTGTGTGCTGCGCGCGCGTAGACTGTGTGTGCGCGCGCGTGTAGACTGTGTGTGCGCGCGTGTAGACTGTGTGTGCTCGCGCGTGTAGACTGTGTGTGCGCGCGCGTGTAGACTGTGTGTGCGCGCGTGTAGACTGTGTGTGCGCGCGTGTAGACTGTGTGTGCGCGCGCGCGTAGACTGTGTGTGCGCGCGCGTGTAGACTGTGTGTGCGCGCGCGTAGACTGTGTGTGCTGCGCGCGCGTAGACTGTGTGTGCTGCGTGACTGTGTGTGCGACTGTGACTGTGTGTGCGCGCGTGTAGACTGTGTGTGCACGGTGACTGTGTGTGCACGCGCGCAGACTGTGTGTGCTGTGACTGTGTGTGCACGCGCGCGTAGACTGTGTGTGCTGGTGCGCTGTGTGTGCACGCGCGCGTAGACTGTGTGTGCTGGCGCGCGCGTAGACTGTGTGTGCTGGCGCGCGTGTAGACTGTGTGTGCTGGCGTGCGCGTAGACTGTGTGTGCTCATAAGTAATAATGAACTTGCCATGTCAATAATGTTCATTGAGACAGACAGACAGACAGACAGACAGACAGACAGACAGACAGACAGACAGACAGACAGACAGACAGACAGACAGACAGACAGACAGACAGACAGACAGACAGACAGACAGACAGACAGACAGACAGACAGAGACAGACAGACAGACAGACAGACAGACAGACAGAGACAGACAGACAGACAGACAGACAGACAGAGAGACAGACAGACAGACAGACAGACAGACAGACAGACAGACAGACAGATAGACAGAGATGAGACATTGACATTAAAGACAGACAGACAGACAGACAGACAGACAGACAGACAGACAGACAGACAGACAGACAGACAGACAGACAGACAGACAGACAGACAGACAGACAGACAGACAGACAGACAGACAGACAGACAGACAGACAGACAGACAGACAGACAGACAGACAGACAGACAGACAGACAGACAGACAGACAGACAGACAGACAGACAGACAGACAGACAGACAGACAGACAGACAGACAGACAGACAGACAGACAGACAGACAGACAGACAGACAGACAGACAGACAGACAGACAGACAGACAGACAGACAGACAGACAGACAGACAGACAGACAGACAGACAGACAGACAGACAGACAGACAGACAGACAGACAGACAGACAGACAGACAGACAGACAGACAGACAGACAGACAGACAGACAGACAGACAGACAGACAGACAGACAGACAGACAGACAGACAGACAGACAGACAGACAGACAGTTGACAGACAGACAGACAGACAGACAGACAGACAGACAGACAGACAGACAGACAGACAGACAGACAGACAGACAGACAGACAGACAGACAGACAGACAGACAGACAGACAGACAGACAGACAGACAGACAGACAGACAGACAGACAGACAGACAGACAGACAGACAGACAGACAGACAGACAGACAGACGAGACATTGAGGATTATAATAAATACTGCTTTGATGTCATAATGAGCCAAACACCCGTGAGTCCAAAATGTCCACGACACGGCATCACACCCTGGGTTGTTCTGAACAGAATGAGTCACACCCTGGGTTGTTCTGAACAGAATGAGTCACACCCTGGGTTGTTCTGAACAGAATGAGTCACACCCTGGGTTGTTCTGAACAGAATGAGCCACACCCTGGGTTGTTCTGAACAGAATGAGCCACACCCTGGGTTGTTCTGAACAGAATGAGTCACACCCTGGGTTGTTCTGAACAGAATGAGCCACACCCTGGGTTGTTCTGAACAAACAAGCCACACCCTGTTTTGTTCTGAACAGAATTTATTTATTTTATTTTATCTT
The DNA here is from genome assembly GCF_021184085.1 of Oncorhynchus gorbuscha. Classification (NCBI taxonomy): domain Eukaryota; kingdom Metazoa; phylum Chordata; class Actinopteri; order Salmoniformes; family Salmonidae; genus Oncorhynchus; species Oncorhynchus gorbuscha. Next base: position 83,245 of record NW_025746506.1, read on the forward strand.
TATTTAACAGGCAATCAGTTAAGAACAAATTCTTATTTTCAACGAACAGGAACAGTGGGGTCAACTGCCTGTTCAGGTTTGTTCTGTCAGAATGAGGTTTGAACTTGCAACCTTCTTACAGAATGAGTCCCCTGGGCTCTTCTGACCACTGAGGCTACCCCACCGTTGTTCTGAACAGAATGAGGCTACACCCTGCCGCCTGTTCTGAACCAATGAGGCACACCCTGGGTTGTTCTGAACAGAATGAGACACCCTGGGTTGTTCATTGTAAGAATGTATTTAATAACTTAGCTTGTCATGTTGGCAAAAATGAGTCCAACCCATCTGAACCAGAATATGATTTATAAATGGGTTGTTTTGAAAACTGGAGACACCAGTTAGTCCCCTCACTGAAACCCAGTCTGTTAGTCCCCTCACTGAGTCACAGGCCACTTGGAGACACCAGGTCCTCTCACTGAAACCCACAGTCTGGAGAGGTGTGTGAGGCCACTTGAGACACCAGTTAGTCCCCCTCACTGAAAACCAGTCTGGGAGGTGTTCTGAACAGAATGAGTCCTCTCACTGAAACCCAGTCTGGAGAGGTGTCTGAACAGACACCAGAGTCCTCTCACTGAAACCCACAGTCTGGAGAGGTTGTTCTGAACACCAGTTAACTGAAACCCACAGTCTGGAGAGGTGTGTGAGGCCACTTGGAACACCAGTTAGTCCCCTCACTGACCCACAGTCTGGAGAGGTTGTTCTTGGAGACACCAGTTAGTCCTCTCACTGAAACCCACAGTCTGGAGTGTGTTCTGAACACCATTAGTCCTCTCACTGAAACCCACAGTCTGGAGAGGTGTTGAGGCCACTGGAACACAGTTAGTCCCCTCACTGAAACCCACAGTCTGGAGAGGTGTGTGAGGCCACATGGAGACACCAGTTAGTCCCCTCACTGAAACCCAGTCTGGAGAGGTGTGAGGCCACTTGGAGACACCAGTTAGTCCTCTCACTGAAACCCACAGTCTGGAGAGGTGTGTGAGGCCACTTGGAGACACCAGTTAGTCCCTCACTGAAACCCAGTCTGGAGAGGTGTGTGAGGCCACTTGGAGACACCAGTTAGTCCTCTCACTGAAACCCACAGTCTGGAGAGGTGTGTGAGGCCACTTGGACACACCAGTTAGTCCCCTCACTGAAACCCACAGTCTGGAACAGGTTTAGGCCATTTAGACACCAGTTAGTCCTCTACTGAACCCAGTCTGGAGAGTGTGTGAGGCCACTTGAGACACCAGTTAGTCCTTCACTGAAACCCACAGTCTGGAGAGGTGTGTGAGGCCACTTGGAGACACCAGTTAGTCCTCTCACTGAAACCCACAGTCTGGAGAGGTTGTGAGGCCTCTTGAGACACCAGTTAGTCCTCTCACTGAAACCCACAGTCTGGAGAGGTGTGTGAGGCCTCTAGACACCAGTTAGTCCTCTCACTGAAACCCACAGTCTGGAGAGGTGTGTGAGGCCTCTTGGAGACACCAGTTAGTCCCCTCACTGAAACCCACAGTCTGGAGAGGTGTGGGGCCACTTGGAGACACCAGTTAGTCCTCTCACTGAAACCCAGTCTGGAGAGGTGTGTGAGGCCACTTGGAGACACCAGTTAGTCCTCTCACTGAAACCCACAGTCTGGAGAGGTGTGTGAGGCCACTTGGAGACACCAGTTAGTCCCCTCACTGAAACCCACAGTCTGGAGAGGTGTGTGAGGCCACTTGGAGACACCAGTTAGTCCCATCTGAAACCCAGTCTGGAGAGGTGTGTGAGGCCACTTGGAGACACCAGTTAGTCCCTCACTGAAACCCTGAAACCCAGTTAGTCCCCTCACTGTCTGGAGAGGTGTGTGAGGCCACTTGGAGACACCAGTTAGTCCCCTCACTGAAACCCACAGTCTGGAGAGGTGTGTGAGGCCACTTGGAGACACCAGTTAGTCCCCTCACTGAAACCCACAGTCTGGAGAGGTGTGTGAGGCCACTTGGAGACACCAGTTAGTCCTCTCACTGAAACCCAGTCTGGAGAGGTGTGTGAGGCCACTTGGAGACACCAGTTAGTCCTCTCACTGAAACCCACAGTCTGGAGAGGTGTGTGAGGCCACTTGGAGACACCAGTTAGTCCTCTCACTGAAACCCAGTCTGGAGAGGTGTGTGAGGCCACTTGGAGACACCAGTTAGTCCTCTCACTGAAACCCACAGTCTGGAGAGGTGTGTGAGGCCACTTGGAGACACCAGTTAGTCCTCTCACTAAAACCCAGTCTGGAGAGGTGTGTGAGGCCACTTGGAGACACCAGTTAGTCCTCTCACTGAAACCCACAGTCTGGAGAGGTGTGTGAGGCCACTTGGAGACACCAGTTAGTCCTCTCACTGAAACCCACAGTCTGGAGAGGTGTGTGAGGCCACTTGGAGACACCAGTTAGTCCTCTCACTGAAACCCAGTCTGGAGAGGTGTGTGAGGCCACTTGGAGACACCAGTTAGTCCTCTCACTGAAACACACAGTCTGGAGAGGTGTGTGAGGCCACTTGGAGACACCAGTTAGTCCTCTCACTGAAACACACAGTCTGGAGAGGTGTGTGAGGCCACTTGGAGACACCAGTTAGTCCTCTCACTGAAACCCAGTCTGGAGAGGTGTGCGAGGCCACATGGAGACACCAGTTAGTCCTCTCACTGAAACCCAGTCTGGAGAGGTGTGCGAGGCCACATGGAGACACCAGTTAGTCCTCTCACTGAAACACACAGTCTGGAGAGGTGTGTGAGGCCACTTGGAGACACCAGTTAGTCCTCTCACTGAAACCCAGTCTGGAGAGGTGTGTGAGGCCACTTGGAGACACCAGTTAGTCCTCTCACTGAAACCCAGTCTGGAGAGGTGTGTGAGGCCACTTGGAGACACCAGTTAGTCCTCTCACTGAAACCCACAGTCTGGAGAGGTGTGTGAGGCCACATGGAGACACCAGTTAGTCCTCTCACTGAAACCCAGTCTGGAGAGGTGTGTGAGGCCACTTGGAGACACCAGTTAGTCCTCTCACTGAAACCCAGTCTGGAGAGGTGTGTGAGGCCACTTGGAGACACCAGTTAGTCCTCTCACTGAAACCCAGTCTGGAGAGGTGTGTGAGGCCACTTGGAGACACCAGTTAGTCCTCTCACTGAAACCCAGTCTGGAGAGGTGTGTGAGGCCACTTGGAGACACCAGTTAGTCCTCTCACTGAAACCCAGTCTGGAGAGGTGTGTGAGGCCACTTGGAGACACCAGTTAGTCCTCTCACTGAAACCCAGTCTGGAGAGGTGTGTGAGGCCACATGGAGACACCAGTTAGTCCTCTCACTGAAACCCAGTCTGGAGAGGTGTGTGAGGCCACATGGAGACACCAGTTAGTCCTCTCACTGAAACCCAGTCTGGAGAGGTGTGTGAGGCCACTTGGAGACACCAGTTAGTCCTCTCACTGAAACCCAGTCTGGAGAGGTGTGTGAGGCCACATGGAGACACCAGTTAGTCCTCTCACTGAAACCCAGTCTGGAGAGGTGTGTGAGGCCACATGGAGACACCAGTTAGTCCTCTCACTGAAACCCAGTCTGGAGAGGTGTGTGAGGCCACATGGAGACACCAGTTAGTCCTCTCACTGAAACCCAGTCTGGAGAGGTGTGTGAGGCCACATGGAGACACCAGTTAGTCCTCTCACTGAAACCCAGTCTGGAGAGGTGTGTGAGGCCACTTGGAGACACCAGTTAGTCCTCTCACTGAAACCCACAGTCTGGAGAGGTGTGTGAGGCCACATGGAGACACCAGTTAGTCCTCTCACTGAAACCCAGTCTGGAGAGGTGTGTGAGGCCACATGGAGACACCAGTTAGTCCTCTCACTGAAACCCAGTCTGGAGAGGTGTGTGAGGCCACATGGAGACACCAGTTAGTCCTCTCACTGAAACCCAGTCTGGAGAGGTGTGTGAGGCCACTTGGAGACACCAGTTAGTCCTCTCACTGAAACCCAGTCTGGAGAGGTGTGTGAGGCCACATGGAGACACCAGTTAGTCCTCTCACTGAAACCCAGTCTGGAGAGGTGTGTGAGGCCACATGGAGACACCAGTTAGTCCTCTCACTGAAACCCAGTCTGGAGAGGTGTGTGAGGCCACTTGGAGACACCAGTTAGTCCTCTCACTGAAACCCACAGTCTGGAGAGGTGTGTGAGGCCACTTGGAGACACCAGTTAGTCCTCTCACTGAAACCCAGTCTGGAGAGGTGTGTGAGGCCACTTGGAGACACCAGTTAGTCCTCTCACTGAAACCCACAGTCTGGAGAGGTGTGTGAGGCCACATGGAGACACCAGTTAGTCCTCTCACTGAAACCCAGTCTGGAGAGGTGTGTGAGGCCACTTGGAGACACCAGTTAGTCCTCTCACTGAAACCCAGTCTGGAGGTGTGTGAGGCCACATGGAGACACCAGTTAGTCCTCTCACTGAAACCCAGTCTGGAGAGGTGTGTGAGGCCACATGGAGACACCAGTTAGTCCTCTCACTGAAACCCAGTCTGGAGAGGTGTGTGAGGCCACATGGAGACACCAGTTAGTCCTCTCACTGAAACCCAGTCTGGAGAGGTGTGTGAGGCCACTTGGAGACACCAGTTAGTCCTCTCACTGAAACCCAGTCTGGAGAGGTGTGTGAGGCCACTGGAGACACCAGTTAGTCCTCTCACTGAAACCCACAGTCTGGAGAGGTGTGTGAGGCCACATGGAGACACCAGTTAGTCCTCTCACTGAAACCCAGTCTGGAGAGGTGTGTGAGGCCACATGGAGACACCAGTTAGTCCTCTCACTGAAACCCAGTCTGGAGAGGTGTGTGAGGCCACATGGAGACACCAGTTAGTCCTCTCACTGAAACCCAGTCTGGAGAGGTGTGTGAGGCCACATGGAGACACCAGTTAGTCCTCTCACTGAAACCCAGTCTGGAGAGGTGTGTGAGGCCACTTGGAGACACCAGTTAGTCCTCTCACTGAAACCCAGTCTGGAGAGGTGTGTGAGGCCACTTGGAGACACCAGTTAGTCCTCTCACTGAAACCCAGTCTGGAGAGGTGTGTGAGGCCACTTGGAGACACCAGTTAGTCCTCTCACTGAAACCCAGTCTGGAGAGGTGTGTGAGGCCACATGGAGACACCAGTTAGTCCTCTCACTGAAACCCAGTCTGGAGAGGTGTGTGAGGCCACTTGGAGACACCAGTTAGTCCTCTCACTGAAACCCAGTCTGGAGAGGTGTGTGAGGCCACTTGGAGACACCAGTTAGTCCCTCACTGAAACCCAGTCTGGAGAGGTGTGTGAGGCCACATGGAGACACCAGTTAGTCCCCTCACTGAAACCCAGTCTGGAGAGGTGTGTGAGGCCACTTGGAGACACCAGTTAGTCCTCTCACTGAAACCCAGTCTGGAGAGGTGTGTGAGGCCACATGGAGACACCAGTTAGTCCTCTCACTGAAACCCAGTCTGGAGAGGTGTGTGAGGCCACTTGGAGACACCAGTTAGTCCTCTCACTGAAACCCAGTCTGGAGAGGTGTGTGAGGCCACATGGAGACACCAGTTAGTCCTCTCACTGAAACCCAGTCTGGAGAGGTGTGTGAGGCCACTTGGAGACACCAGTTAGTCCTCTCACTGAAACCCAGTCTGGAGAGGTGTGTGAGGCCACTTGGAGACGCCAGTTAGTCCTCTCACTGAAACCCAGTCTGGAGAGGTGTGTGAGGCCACATGGAGACACCAGTTAGTCCTCTCACTGAAACCCAGTCTGGAGGTGTGTGAGGCCACTTGGAGACACCAGTTAGTCCTCTCACTGAAACCCAGTCTGGAGAGGTGTGTGAGGCCACATGGAGACACCAGTTAGTCCTCTCACTGAAACCCAGTCTGGAGAGGTGTGTGAGGCCACTTGGAGACACCAGTTAGTCCTCTCACTGAAACCCAGTCTGGAGAGGTGTGTGAGGCCACATGGAGACACCAGTTAGTCCTCTCACTGAAACCCAGTCTGGAGAGGTGTGTGAGGCCACTTGGAGACACCAGTTAGTCCTCTCACTGAAACCCAGTCTGGAGAGGTGTGTGAGGCCACTTGGAGACACCAGTTAGTCCTCTCACTGAAACCCAGTCTGGAGAGGTGTGTGAGGCCACTTGGAGACACCAGTTAGTCCTCTCACTGAAACCCAGTCTGGAGAGGTGTGTGAGGCCACTTGGAGACACCAGTTAGTCCTCTCACTGAAACCCAGTCTGGAGAGGTGTGTGAGGCCACTTGGAGACACCAGTTAGTCCCCTCACTGAAACCCAGTCTGGAGAGGTGTGTGAGGCCACATGGAGACACCAGTTAGTCCCCTCACTGAACCCCAGTCTGGAGAGGTGTGTGAGGCCACATGGAGACACCAGTTAGTCCTCTCACTGAAACCCACAGTCTGGAGAGGTGTGTGAGGCCACATGGAGACACCAGTTAGTCCTCTCACTGAAACCCAGTCTGGAGAGGTGTGTGAGGCCACTTGGAGACACCAGTTAGTCCTCTCACTGAAACCCAGTCTGGAGAGGTGTGTGAGGCCACTTGGAGACACCAGTTAGTCCCCTCACTGAAACCCAGTCTGGAGAGGTGTGTGAGGCCACTTGGAGACACCAGTTAGTCCTCTCACTGAAACCCAGTCTGGAGAGGTGTGTGAGGCCACATGGAGACACCAGTTAGTCCTCTCACTGAAACCCAGTCTGGAGAGGTGTGTGAGGCCACATGGAGACACCAGTTAGTCCTCTCACTGAAACCCAGTCTGGAGAGGTGTGTGAGGCCACTTGGAGACACCAGTTAGTCCTCTCACTGAAACCCAGTCTGGAGAGGTGTGCGAGGCCACTTGGAGACACCAGTTAGTCCTCTCACTGAAACACACAGTCTGGAGAGGTGTGTGAGGCCACTTGGAGACACCAGTTAGTCCTCTCACTGAAACCCAGTCTGGAGAGGTGTGTGAGGCCACTTGGAGACACCAGTTAGTCCTCTCACTGAAACCCAGTCTGGAGAGGTGTGCGAGGCCACATGGAGACACCAGTTAGTCCTCTCACTGAAACCCAGTCTGGAGAGGTGTGCGAGGCCACATGGAGACACCAGTTAGTCCTCTCACTGAAACACACAGTCTGGAGAGGTGTGTGAGGCCACTTGGAGACACCAGTTAGTCCTCTCACTGAAACCCAGTCTGGAGAGGTGTGTGAGGCCACATGGAGACACCAGTTAGTCCTCTCACTGAAACCCAGTCTGGAGAGGTGTGTGAGGCCACATGGAGACACCAGTTAGTCCTCTCACTGAAACCCAGTCTGGAGAGGTGTGTGAGGCCACATGGAGACACCAGTTAGTCCTCTCACTGAAACCCAGTCTGGAGAGGTGTGTGAGGCCACTTGGAGACACCAGTTAGTCCTCTCACTGAAACCCAGTCTGGAGAGGTGTGTGAGGCCACATGGAGACACCAGTTAGTCCTCTCACTGAAACCCAGTCTGGAGAGGTGTGTGAGGCCACATGGAGACACCAGTTAGTCCTCTCACTGAAACCCAGTCTGGAGAGGTGTGTGAGGCCACATGGAGACACCAGTTAGTCCTCTCACTGAAACCCAGTCTGGAGAGGTGTGTGAGGCCACATGGAGACACCAGTTAGTCCTCTCACTGAAACCCAGTCTGGAGAGGTGTGTGAGGCCACTTGGAGACACCAGTTAGTCCTCTCACTGAAACCCAGTCTGGAGAGGTGTGTGAGGCCACATGGAGACACCAGTTAGTCCTCTCACTGAAACCCAGTCTGGAGAGGTGTGTGAGGCCACATGGAGACACCAGTTAGTCCTCTCACTGAAACCCAGTCTGGAGAGGTGTGTGAGGCCACATGGAGACACCAGTTAGTCCTCTCACTGAAACCCAGTCTGGAGAGGTGTGTGAGGCCACTTGGAGACACCAGTTAGTCCTCTCACTCACGTGGATGTTGATGACGGCAGCCCTCCTCTCCGATTGGTCGAGGTTAAATGTGGAAGACACATGTCAGTTGTACAACTGACTAGGAATCCCCCCTTTTCCCATTGTTTTTATATTGCACCCCCCCCCTCCCCTCATTCTCCAGGAACATTCTCACCTTACTGAATATAACAAGTATTTTTCCTATTTCGTTATCAACAAACGCAGTGAAAAGTACAGTCAATGTAAAAATGCACATTAAATCAACAGTGTGATGTTTGGATGCAGTCTTGTATCAGGTGAACTGTTGGTGTACTAAACGTTGCTCTAATAATGGTCCTATAATCTCTAAAGCAGTTCCCTTTCTACTCCGACCGGGTTTATGCCTTTTCATATTTCTTCTGTTAATTAAAAAACATTTCAATTTAGCTCTATCCACATTAGGCCAATTCCCAGGAGCGTGAAAGGAGGCAATAGACATGTTTTTTTTTTTTTGCAGGGCCCGTGTGTGAACGCAACAAGATCTCACCGCTTGACTTCAGATTCTGACGTGGATTGTGGACTGACGTGGACTAGGTAAACATAGCGCGAAAGTTCTGTATTTCCGGCTTGCAGAGCGTAACTTGATAGAATTCAGTGTATTATGATAAACATTTATCTCAGGAAGCCACACACACACACACACACACACACACACACACACACACACACACACACACACACACACACACACACACACACACACACACACACACACACACACACACACACACACACACACACACACACACACACACACACACACACACACACACACACACACACACAGGTCAAATCAAAGATGATTAGTCTTGTACCACATTCTGACGTCAGCTGTCCAAATGTTGTTTTACAATGTTGCACTTCTGTCTATGAAAATCTGCCGTTGCCAATTATCAAACCATGCCGCACACGTGATAAGAAACCATATTTATTAAATGTAACACACCCCCCCCCCTCCAACAGAAGATACAATGTAGCTTTAGTTCCTTCTCCCCTCACCGCTGTCCTGAGAACAAACTAACGACATCCTCTCTGTCCATCTTATAACCATATCCTCTACAACCAGGGGATATTCAACTCTTACCCGACGAGAGCGTTTCCCAAAGTCCGTGCACGTTCTGTTGTTGTTGTTGCTCTAAAACTACACAACTGATTCAAAGTATCAAAGCCGGATGGTTAGTTAACTATTTGATTCCGCTGTGTAATGTTAGGGCACAAAAACAAAAAACGTGAACAGACTTCGGATAACCCGGGGTCTGCTGGTTCTGTTTCACCTGATCATTAATTTCACCCACCTGGTGTCCCAGGTCTAAAATCAGTCCCTAATTAGAGGGGAACATAATAAATACTTATTTTTTTAAAGCATTGAAACTGGTTTCGAGTTACAGAGATGTATTTAGCCGGGGTCCACTAGGATAAAAAACACATCTCTTATTTTCTCTCTTCAATCAAACCTGACGACAACAAAAAAAAGACAGCCAGACAGAACGGCATCCCATCGACCACTTGTGTTATTAGTCCGATATGTTTCGCAGTGGTCCTCAGGCCTGCGGCTTGAGTTGTGCCCCTTCCCCACGTCAACGGCACACACGCGGGGGTCCACTGTGTGCGGGTTGACCGCGTCCGCTTTACCCAGGCCGGAGAAAGACCCAGAGCTCCCGGTCTCCGTCTAGGGGAAAACACACACACGGAGCGTGTCCCCTTCTCTTTGGCAGGGTGGCAAATGCAGTCGCTTTAATATATCTGCGTCAAATAATGTGACACACATTTGAACCGCCAAGCAGGCATAAGATCCAGCGAAAGCCATTTGTTAAATATCGCTAACGTATCAAGTCGATACGCCTGTTATATCAGGCAATGGAATTGGAAACAGGCTGCTACAGGATATTCCAACACTGTGTAGCCTATACTACCAACACTGTGTAGCCTATACTACCAACACTGTGTAGCCTATACTACCGACACGGTGTAGCCTATACTACCAACACTGTGTAGCCTATACTACCAACACCGTGTAGCCTATACTACCGACACCGTGTAGCCTATACACGGTGTAGCCTATACTACCGACACTGTGTAGCCTATACTACCGACACTGTGTAGCCTATACTACCGACACTGTGTAGCCTATACTACCGACACTGTGTAGCCTATACTACCGACACTGTGTAGCCTATACTACCGACACTGTGTAGCCTATACTACCAACACTGTGTAGCCTATACTACCAACACCGTGTAGCCTATACTACCAACACTGTGTAGCCTATACTACCAACACTGTGTAGCCTATACTACCACACTGTGTAGCCTATACTACCAACACTGTGTAGCCTATACTACCGACACTAGCCTATACTACCAACACTGTGTAGCCTATACTACCAACACTGTGTAGCCTATACTACCGACACTGTGTAGCCTATACTACCAACACGGTGTAGCCTATACTACCGACACGGTGTGTAGCCTATACTACCGACACGGTGTAGCCTATACTACCGACACGGTGTAGCCTATACTACCGACACGGTGTAGCCTATACTACCGACACGGTGTAGCCTATACTACCGACACGGTGTAGCCTATACTACCGACACGGTGTAGCCTATACTACCAACACTGTGTAGCCTATACTACCGACACTGTGTAGCCTATACTACCAACACCGTGTAGCCTATACTACCGACACGGTGTAGCCTATACTACCAACACTGTGTAGCCTATACTACCAACACCGTGTAGCCTATACTACCGACACGGTGTAGCCTATACTACCGACACGGTGTAGCCTATACTACCAACACTGTGTAGCCTATACTACCGACACGGTGTAGCCTATACTACCGACACGGTGTAGCCTATACTACCAACACCGTGTAGCCTATACACCGTGTAGCCTATACTACCGACACGGTGTAGCCTATACTACCCTATACTACCGACACTGTGTAGCCTATACTACCGACACTGTGTAGCCTATACTACCGACACTGTGCCTATACTACCAACACGCCTATACTACCAACACGTGTAGCCTATACTACCGCACTGTGTAGCCTATACTACCAACACTGTGTAGCCTATACTACCAACACTGTGTAGCCTATACTACCAACACTGTGTAGCCTATACTACCGACACTGTGTAGCCTATACTACAGACACTGTGTAGCCTATACTACCAACACTGTGTAGCCTATACTACAGACACTGTGTAGCCTATACTACCAAGAAGTCGCTCTGGATAAGAGCGTCTGCTAAATGACTTAAATGTAATGTAATGTAACACTGTGTAGCCTATACTACCAACACTGTGTAGCCTATACTACCGACACTGTGTAGCCTATACTACCGACACTGTGTAGCCTATACTACCAACACTGTGTAGCCTATACTACCAACACTGTGTAGCCTATACTACCGACACTGTGTAGCCTATACTACCAACACTGTGTAGCCTATACTACCGACACTGTGTAGCCTATATTACCAACACGGTCCACTGGTGCTACGAGCCTACGGTCATATCAACCTATCCAATGATATGTTGCTACTACTACTACAGTAACCTACCGCCATAATCAACCTTTTCCGTTCAGATAAGTCATTAGAAACACGAATCCCAATATCAGACAGTGATATAGTCTAATCGATCATCGTTTATTATCGACGCTGCGAAACTCAACCCGATCGGTGTATCGATCAGGCCTGGATATTTGCTGTATATTATGTGACTAGAGAGTTACAATGCTTAACAAAGTAGGTAGGCTACCATTTAACACAACGCTATATGTTCCCCCTTATAGTGAGCCAGTCAAGACGATGGGAAAACCACTGCGTAGGGAGAGAAATAGATCTAGAGAGAGAAAAGAGAGGGAGATCTGTGCAGGACACAAGCGATTGCCCCCCCCCAAAAAAGAGCCTTGCTTTGTTATGATTATCCCCCCTTTCTCCCTCTCTCTCTCCCTCACATGCCCCCCCAGCCCCCCAATATGTTAACCATGTCATGTCGTCGTTTCAGTGCAGGCTTACCTTCTCTCGCCTTCAGCAGCACCGTGTTGGCGACTATATTCTCTATCTCCATGGTAGTGGTCAGTAAGTGTAAGATCCGTCTCCCATACAGACTAGGCAATACATTTCACTTCAACTGAAAAAGATGAAGGTAGCGGGGCACCGATGATGATGATGATGATGGTGAATTCTGCAGCTGGCGCATAGCCTTCGCTTGCTCTCCAAGTTCGGCGGGTTACCAGGTGTTTGGGCTTTTTGCAATCGTGGTTGGCTACGAGTTCGCCGACTCCATTCGTTTGATGTTTTCGGCACAAAAAAAAACCTCTTCACCTTTTAGGCTAAACAACGACGGCTACTATTGTAGTTAAAGCTATAACGCTTGTTAGCATTCAAAGCCTCTCTCCTGCCTTCGTTTAATTTCCCTTCCTGCTCGGCTCTCAGCTTCGTTCGTTCCCTCCCCTCCCCAGAGGCGTCATGCACATAGGGGCCACAGGGGCACTTGCCCCCTCATATTTTGTCTTGTATTTTTATTTTTTTATTAAGTATTTATTTTGTTGTTTCTCTGTAATACTACTAGCCACCTACATATGTAGGATTTTAATTTGAGCCAGTTTGCTACAGCATGAAAATAATCCTGCAGCAATAGGACATGTGGATTATAATTAATAAAAACTGTTTGTGGGGATTGATACATTTTTCGTAATGGAAATTACATACTTCAGAAGGCTTTTAAAACCTTAAATACATTACAAGGTTAACCTTTATTGCTTTGCAGGAAATTCCTCCTGCAATTAAGATCCTACATCTGTAGGCAATTGTATGAAGTTGGCTTTAGCTAGCACAGATAGGTTCCCAATCTTCCCAACCATAAAGACATTTCAGGCTATCAATCAATCAATCGATTAAATGTATTTATAAAGCCCTATTTACATCAGTCGATGTCACAAAGTGCTATACAGAAACCCAGCCTAAAAACCCCCAAAACAGCAAGCAAGCTAGAGAAGCTATCTTGTCTAACTATCTTAGATGGCATGCCTGCTGGCAAGGTTGGTAGGGTTTAGAAAAGCAAGAAATAACTAAATGTACTGATAAGACTCACATTCCTTTCAATCTTTTATCCAGATTTTAGCAGAGATACAGAGAAGCATATTTAATTTATATATATATATTTATTATTTATTATTTATTTATATATTATATATTTATTATATTATTATTTATTATTTATTTATATATTATAATTTATTTATATATTATATTATTATTTATTTATATATTATATTATTATTTATTATTTATTAATATATTATATTATTATTATTTATTTATATATTATAATGTATTTATATATTATATTATTATTTATTTATATATTATAATTTATTTATATATTATATTATTATGTATTATTTATTTATATATTATATTATTATTTATTATTTATTTATATATAATTTATATATTATATTATTATTTATTATTTATTTATATATTATATTATTATTTATTATTTATATATATATTATTTATTATTTGTATATTATATATATTTTTATTATATTATTATTTATTTATATATTATAATTTATTTATATATTATATTATTATTTATTATTTATTTATATATGATTTATTATTTATATATTATATTATTTATTATTTATTTATATATTATAATTTATTTATATATTATATTATTATTATTATATTTGTTTTTTCTTTTTAAATAACCTCCATTCAGGAGAATGTAGACAGCTCAAGATATGCATACAAATAATCTTGTTTTTTTTTTACAAAGAATTAAGCATAATGATTATGGCTCTAGATTGCAAGACAAGGTGGTTTAAGGTGTTTGACAAATGAAAAATTCTCCAACTTTCAGATGAGGGGGGAGCACCACTCGGTCCACCCCCAGCCATCCTCACGTACTGTACTTTGTGCCCCCTCGGATGTTTGGGGTGCACGACGCCCCTGTCCCTTCCCTCACTCTCTCTCTCTGTCTGTCACCTCCCCCTTTGCCTCCTAGTGAGTGAGTAGGTGGGGTCGTTTTACTACTGACACAGGTCACAGTTCTGTGCACCCCAATACGCAAAACACACAGACTGACGTGAGGTCTACACAACGTTTATTATCTGACCTCCCATAATGACACAAAAGACACTCATTTAAAAACAGATCCAATTTTGAACACGCAAATCATTGGAAATTGAAACCATTGTATGGAATGTGGTGTGTGTGTGTGTGTGTGTGTGTGTGTGTGTGTGTGTGTGTGTGTGTGTGTGTGTGTGTGTGTGTGTGTGTGTGTGTGTGTGTGTGTGTGTGTGTGTGTGTGTGTGTGTGTGTGTGTGTGTGTGTGTGTGTGTATCAGTGGCATGTTGTCAGTCGGCCTCATCCGGTCTCTAGTCCAGGAAGCTACAATGTACCATTTACTTCCTTCTGATACTTCAACAGGGTTTTAACAACTTTCCAAGTCGGCTCGCACTGTGAGTGTGTGTGTGTGTGTGTGTGTGTGTGTGTGTGTGTGTGTGTGTGTGTGTGTGTGTGTGTGTGTGTGTGTGTGTGTGTGTGTGTGTGTGTGTGTGTGTGTGTGTGTGTGTGTGTGTGTGTGTGTGTGTGTGTGTGTGTGTGTGTGAGTGTGTGTGTGTGTGTCAGAAGGTTATAGGCCTTCAAAAGCGAAGTGTAATTTCACTAGGACTGACGGTCGCTGGTCTAAAGTAGTTTACTATATAGGGAATAGGGTGCCATAGGGCTCTGGTCTAAAGTAGTTTACTATATAGGGAATAGGGTGCCATAGGGCTCTGGTCTAAAGTAGTTTACTATATAGGGAATAGGGTGCCATAGGGCTCTGGTCTAAAGTAGTTTACTATATAGGGAATAGGGTGCCATAGGGCTCTGGTCTAAAGTAGTTTACTATATAGGGAATAGGGTGCCATAGGGCTCTGGTCTAAAGTAGTTTACTATATAGGGAATAGGGTGCCATAGGGCTCTGGTCTAAAGTAGTTTACTATACAGGGAATAGGGTGCCATAGGGCTCTGGTCTAAAGTAGTGCACTATAATAGGGAATAGGGTGCCATAGGGCTCTGGTCTAAAGTAGTGCATATAATAGGGAATAGGGTGCCATAGGGCTCTGGTCTAAAGTAGTGCACTATAATAGGGAATAGGGTGCCATAGGGCTCTGGTCTAAAGTAGTGCACTATAATAGGGAATAGGGTGCCATAGGGCTCTGGTCTAAAGTAGTGCACTATAATAGGGAATAGGGCTCCATAGGGCTCTGGTCTAAAGTAGTGCACTATAATAGGGAATAGGGTGTGTGTGCTGATCCTAGATTAGCACTACTAAAACCCTGAGAGGCTTTATCAATACAGCCCAGGTCCCCCCTTTCATTACGATCCTGAAGTCGAAACTGATCCTAGATCAGAACTAGTCCTACTCTGAGAGGCTTTATCAATAGGTCTTATCCACGTATATTACCTACATTTACGATCCAGCCTTGAACAGAAAAGAGGAAAACAGAATTCCGCTTTATTGTGTCTTGGTTAGAATAGAACACCACTTTATTGTGTCTTGGTTAGAATAGAACACCACTTTATTGTCCCTTGGTTAGAATAGAACACCACTTTATTGTGTCTTGGTTAGAATAGAACACCACTTTATTGTGTCTTGGTTAGAATAGAACACCACTTTATTGTGTCTTGGTTAGAATAGAACACCACTTTATTGTGTCTTGGTTAGAATAGAACACCACTTTATTGTGTCTTGGTTAGAATAGAACACCACTTTATTGTCCCTTGGTTAGAATAGAACACCACTTTATTGTGTCTTGGTTAGAATAGAACACCACTTTATTGTCCCTTGGTTAGAATAGAACACCACTTTATTGTGTCTTGGTTAGAATAGAACACCACTTTATTGTCCCTTGGTTTGGTTAGAATAGAACACCACTTTATTGTGTCTTGTCCCTAGAATAGAACACCACTTTATTGTGTCTTGGTTAGAATAGAACACCACTTTATTGTCCCTTGGTTAGAATAGAACTTTATTGTCCCTTGGTTAGAATAGAACACCACTTTATTGTGTCTTGGTTAGAATAGAACACCACTTTATTGTCCCTTGGTTAGAATAGAACACCACTTTATTGTGTCTTGGTTAGTATAGAACACCACTTTATTGTCCCTTGGTTAGAATAGAACACCACTTTATTGTGTCTTGGTTAGAATAGAACACCACTTTATTGTCCCTTAGCATAGAACACCACTTTATTTTCCCTTGGTTAGAATAGAACACCACTTTATTGTCCCTTGGTTAGAATAGAACACCACTTTATTGTGTCTTGGTTAGAATAGAACACCACTTTATTGTCCCTTGGTTAGAATAGAACACCACTTTATTGTCCCTTGGTTAGAATAGAACACCACTTTATTGTCCCTTGGTTAGAATAGAACACCACTTTATTGTCCCTTACTTAGAATAGAACACCACTTTATTGTGTCTTGGTTAGAATAGAACACCACTTTATTGTCCCTTGGTTAGAATAGAACACCACTTTATTGTCCCTTGGTTAGAATAGAACACCACTTTATTGTGTCTTGTTTAGAATAGAACACCACTTTATTGTCCCTTGGTTAGAATAGAACACCACTTTATTGTGTCTTGGTTAGAATAGAACACCACTTTATTGTCCCTTGGTTAGAATAGAACACCACTTTATTGTGTCTTGGTTAGTATAGAACACCACTTTATTGTCCCTTGGTTAGAATAGAACACCACTTTATTGTGTCTTGGTTAGAATAGAACACCACTTTATTGTCCCTTTAGCATAGAACACCACTTTATTTTCCCTTGGTTAGAATAGAACACCACTTTATTGTCCCTTGGTTAGAATAGAACACTACTTTATTGTGTCTTGGTTAGAATAGAACACCACTTTATTGTCCCTTGGTTAGAATAGAACACCACTTTATTGTCCCTTGGTTAGAATAGAACACCACTTTATTGTCCCTTGGTTAGAATAGAACACCACTTTATTGTCCCTTGGTTAGAATAGAACACCACTTTATTGTCCCTTGGTTAGAATAGAACACCACTTTATTGTCCCTTGGTTAGAATAGAACACCACTTTATTGTCCCTTGGTTAGAATAGAACACCACTTTATTGTCCCTTGGTTAGAATAGAACACCACTTTATTGTCCCTTGGTTAGAATAGAACACCACTTTATTGTCCCTTGGTTAGAATAGAACACCACTTTATTGTCCCTTGGTTAGAATAGAACACCACTTTATTGTCCCTTGGTTAGAAAAGAACACCACTTTATTGTCCCTTGGTTAGAATAGAACACCACTTTATTGTCCCTTGGTTAGAATAGAACACCACTTTAATGTGTTTTAGTTAGAATAGAACACCACTTTATTGTTTTAGTTAGAATAGAACACCACTTTATTATCCCTTGGTTAGAATAGAACACCACTTTATTGTCCCTTGGTTAGAATAGAACACCACTTTATTGTCCCTTGGTTAGAATAGAACACCACTTTATTGTCCCTTGGTTAGAATAGAACACCACTTTATTGTCCCTTGGTTAGAATAGAACACCACTTTATTGTCCCTTGGTTAGAATAGAACACCACTTTATTGTCCCTTGGTTAGAATAGAACACCACTTTATTCTGCCTTGGTTAGAATAGAACACCACTTTAATGTGTTTTAGTTAGTAGAATAGAACACCACTTTATTGTCCCTTGGTTAGAATAGAACACCACTTTGTGTTTTAGTTAGTATAGAACACCACTTTATTGTCCCTTGTCCCTTGGAAATAGAACACTACTTTATTGTCCCTTGGTTAGAATAGAACACCACTTTATTGTCCCTTGGTTAGAATAGAACACCACTTTATTGTCCCTTGGTTAGAATAGAACACCACTTTATTGTCCCTTGGTTAGAATAGAACACCACTTTATTGTCCCTTGGTTAGAATAGAACACCACTTTATTGTGCCTTGGTTAGAATAGAACACCACTTTATTGTGTTTTAGTTAGTATAGAACACCACTTTATTGTCCCTTGGTTAGAATAGAACACCACTTTATTGTCCCTTAGTTAGAATAGAACACCACTTTATTGTCCCTTGGTTAGAATAGAACACAACTTTATTGTCCCTTGGTTAGAATAGAACACCACTTTATTGTCCCTTGGTTAGAATAGAACATCACTTTATTGTCCCTTTTATTGTTAGAATAGAACACCACTTTATTGTGTCTTGGTCAGAATAGAACACCACTTTATTGTCCCTTAGTTAGAATAGAACACCACTTTATTGTCCCTTGGTTAGAATAGAACACCACTTTATTGTCCCTTGGTTAGAATAGAACACCACTTTATTGTGTTTTAGTTAGTATAGAACACCACTTTATTGTCCCTTGGTTAGAATAGAACACCACTTTATTGTCCCTTGGTTAGAATAGAACACCACTTTATTGTCCCTTGGTTAGAATAGAACACCACTTTATTGTCTCTTTATTGGTTAGAATAGAACACCACTTTATTGTCCCTTGGTTAGAATAGAACACCACTTTAATGTGTTTTAGTTAGTATAGAACACCACTTTATTGTCCCTTGGTTAGAATAGAACACCACTTTAGGTTAGAATAGAACACCACTTTATTGTCCCTTGGTTAGAATAGAACACCACTTTATTGTCCCTTGGTTAGAATAGAACACCACTTTATTGTGTTTTAGTTAGTATAGAACACCACTTTATTGTCCCTTGGTTAGAATAGAACACCACTTTATTGTCCCTTGGTTAGAATAGAACACCACTTTATTGTGTCTTGGTTAGAATAGAACACCACTTTATTGTGTTTTAGTTAGTATAGAACACCACTTTATTGTCCCTTAGTTAGAATAGAACACCACTTTATTGTCCCTTGGTTAGTATAGAACACCACTTTATTGTACCTTGGTTAGAATAGAACACCACTTTTGTTGTACCTTGGTTAGAATAGAACACCACTTTATTGTCCCTTGGTTAGAATAGAACACCACTTTAATGTCCCTTAGTTAGAATAGAACACCACTTTAATGTGTTTTATAGTTAAAATAGAACACCACTTTATTGAGTCTGAGTGGTTGGTGTCCTTCTTACCCTACAATGTAGAGGACTCTGAGTGATTGGTGTCCCTCCTGTTACCCTATAATGTAGAGGACTCTGAGTGGTTGGTGTCCCTCCTCTTACCCCACAATGTAGAGGACTCTGAGTGGTTGGTGTCCCTCCTGTTACCCCACAATGTAGAGGACTCTGAGTGGTTGGTGTCCCTCCTGTTACCCCACAATGTAGAGGACTCTGAGTGGTTGGTGTCCCTCCTCTTACCCAATGTAGAGGACTCTGAGTGGTTGGTGTCCTTTGCCCTACAATGTAGAGGTCTCTGAGTGGTTGGTGTCCCTCCTTTTACCCTACAATGTAGAGGACTCTGAGTGGTTGGTGTCCGTCTTAACCCACAATGTAGAGGGCTCTGAGAGGTTGGTGTCCCTCCTGTTACCCTACAATGTAGAGGACTCTGAGTGGTTGGTGTCCCTCTTACCCTACAATGTAGAGGACTCTGAGTGGTTGGTGTCCCTCTTACCCTACAATGTAGTGGACTCTGAGTGGTTGGTGTCCCTCCTCTTACCCTACAATGTAGAGCACTCTGAGTGGTTGGTGTCCCTCTTACCCTACAATGTAGAGGACTCTGAGTGGTTGGTGTCCCTCCTTTTACCCTACAATGTAGAGGACTCTGAGTGGTTGGTGTCCCTCCTGTTACCCTACAATGTAGAGGACTCTGAGTGGTTGGTGTCCCTCCTGTTACCGCACAATGTAGAGGACTCTGAGTGGTTGGTGTCCCTCTTAACCCACAATGTAGAGGGCTCTGAGAGGTTGGTGTCCATCCTGTTACCCTACAATGTAGAGGACTCTGAGTGGTTGGTGTCCCTCTTACCCTACAATGTAGAGGACTCTGAGTGGTTGGTGTCCCTCCTCTTACCCTACAATGTAGAGGGCTCTGAGTGGTTGGTGTCCCTCCTCTTACCCTACAATGTAGAGCACTCTGAGTGGTTGGTGTCCCTCTTACCCTACAATGTAGAGGACTCTGAGTGGTTGGTGTCCCTCCTTTTACCCTACAATGTAGAGGACTCTGAGTGGTTGGTGTCCCTCCTTTTACCCTACAATGTAGAGGTCTCTGAGTGGTTGGTGTCCCTCCTGTTACCCTACAATGTAGAGGACTCTGAGTGGTTGGTGTCCGTCTTAACCCACAATGTAGAGGGCTCTGAGAGGTTGGTGTCCCTCCTGTTACCCTACAATGTAGAGGACTCTGAGTGGTTGGTGTCCCTCCTCTTACCCCACAATGTAGAGGACTCTGAGTGGTTGGTGTCCCTCCTGTTACCGCACAATGTAGAGGACTCTGAGTGGTTGGTGTCCCTCTTAACCCACAATGTAGAGGGCTCTGAGAGGTTGGTGTCCCTCCTGTTACCCTACAATGTAGAGGACTCTGAGTGGTTGGTGTCCCTCCTGTTACCCCACAATGTAGAGGACTCTGAGTGGTTGGTGTCCCTCCTCTTACCCAATGTAGAGGACTCTGAGTGGTTGGTGTCCTTTGCCCTACAATGTAGAGGTCTCTGAGTGGTTGGTGTCCCTCCTTTTACCCTACAATGTAGAGGACTCTGAGTGGTTGGTGTCCGTCTTAACCCACAATGTAGAGGGCTCTGAGAGGTTGGTGTCCCTCCTGTTACCCTACAATGTAGAGGACTCTGAGTGGTTGGTGTCCCTCCTCTTACCCCACAATGTAGAGGACTCTGAGTGGTTGGTGTCCCTCCTGTTACCGCACAATGTAGAGGACTCTGAGTGGTTGGTGTCCCTCTTAACCCACAATGTAGAGGGCTCTGAGAGGTTGGTGTCCCTCCTGTTACCCTACAATGTAGAGGACTCTGAGTGGTTGGTGTCCCTCCTGTTACCCCACAATGTAGAGGACTCTGAGTGGTTGGTGTCCCTCCTCTTACCCAATGTAGAGGACTCTGAGTGGTTGGTGTCCTTTGCCCTACAATGTAGAGGTCTCTGAGTGGTTGGTGTCCCTCCTTTTACCCTACAATGTAGAGGACTCTGAGTGGTTGGTGTCCGTCTTAACCCACAATGTAGAGGGCTCTGAGAGGTTGGTGTCCCTCCTGTTACCCCACAATGTAGAGGACTCTGAGTGGTTGGTGTCCCTCTTACCCTACAATGTAGTGGACTCTGAGTGGTTGGTGTCCCTCCTCTTACCCTACAATGTAGAGCACTCTGAGTGGTTGGTGTCCCTCTTACCCTACAATGTAGAGGACTCTGAGTGGTTGGTGTCCCTCCTTTTACCCTACAATGTAGAGGACTCTGAGTGGTTGGTGTCCCTCCTGTTACCCTACAATGTAGAGGACTCTGAGTGGTTGGTGTCCCTCCTGTTACCGCACAATGTAGAGGACTCTGAGTGGTTGGTGTCCCTCCTCTTACCCTACAATGTAGAGCACTCTGAGTGGTTGGTGTCCCTGTTACCCCACAATGTAGAGGTCTCTGAGTGGTTGGTGTCCCTCTTGCCCTACAATGTAGAGGACTCTGAGTGGTTGGTGTCCCTCTTGCCCTACAAGGTAGAGGACTCTGACTGGTTGGTGTCCCTCCTCTTACCCCACAATGTAGACCACTCTGAGTGGGTGGTGTCCCTCCTCTTACCCTACAATGTAGAGCACTCTGAGTGGTTGGTGTCCCTCCTCTTACCCCACAATGTAGAGGACTCTGAGTGGTTGGTGTCCCTCTTACCCCACAATGTAGAGGACTCTGAGTGGTTGGTGTCCCTCCTCTTACCCTACAATGTAGAGCACTCTGAGTGGTTGGTGTCCCTCCTCTTACCCCACAATGTAGAGGACTCTGAGTGGTTGGTGTCCCTCCTCTTACCCTACAATGTAGAGGACTCTGAGTGGTTGGTGTCCCTCTTGCCCTACAATGTAGAGGACTCTGAGTGGTTGGTGTCCCTCTTGCCCTACAATGTAGAGCACTCTGAGTGGTTGGTGTCCCTCTTGCCCTACAATGTAGAGGACTCTGAGTGGTTGGTGTCCCTCCTCTTACCCCACAATGTAGAGGACTCTGAGTGGTTGGTGTCCCTCCTCTTACCCTACAATGTAGAGCACTCTGAGTGGTTGGTGTCCCTGTTACCCCACAATGTAGAGGACTCTGAGTGTTTGGTGTCCCTCTTGCCCTACAATGTAGAGGACTCTGAGTGGTTGGTGTCCCTCTTGCCCTACAACGTAGAGGGCTCTGAGAGGTTGGTGTCCATCCTGTTACCCTACAATGTAGAGGACTCTGAGTGGTTGGTGTCCCTCTTACCCTACAATGTAGAGGACTCTGAGTGGTTGGTGTCCCTCCTGTTACCCCACAATGTAGAGGACTCTGAGTGGTTGGTGTCCCTCCTCTTACCCAATGTAGAGGACTCTGAGTGGTTGGTGTCCCTCCTCTTACCCTACAATGTAGAGGACTCTACAATGTAGAGGACTCTGAGTGGTTGGTGTCCCTCCTCTTACCCTACAATGTAGAGGACTCTGAGTGGTTGGTGTCCTCCTCTTACCCTACAATGTAGAGGACTCTGAGTGGTTGGTGTCCCTCTTGCCCTACAATGTAGAGGACTCTGAGTGGTTGGTGTCCCTCTTGCCCCTACAATGTAGAGGACTCTGAGTGGTTGGTGTCCCTCCTGTTACCCTACAATGTAGAGGACTCTGAGTGGTTGGTGTCCCTCCTCTTACCCCACAATGTAGAGGACTCTGAGTGGTTGGTGTCCCTCTTACCCCACAATGTAGAGGGCTCTGAGTGGTTGGTGTCCCTCCTCTTACCCTACAATGTAGAGGACTCTGAGTGGTTGGTGTCCCTCTTGCCCTACAATGTAGAGGACTCTGAGTGGTTGGTGTCCCTCCTCTTACCCCACAATGTAGAGGGCTCTGAGTGGTTGGTGTCCCTCCTCTTACCCTACAATGTAGAGGACTCTGAGTGGTTGGTGTCCCTCCTCTTACCCTACAATGTAGAGGACTCTGAGTGGTTGGTGTCCCTCCTTTTACCCTACAATGTAGAGGACTCTGAGTGGTTGGTGTCCCTCCTCTTACCCTACAATGTAGAGGTCTCTGAGTGGTTGGTGTCCCTCCTGTTACCCTACAATGTAGAGGACTCTGAGTGGTTGGTGTCCGTCTTAACCCACAATGTAGAGGACTCTGAGTGGTTGGTGTCCCTCCTCTTACCCTACAATGTAGAGGACTCTGAGTGGTTGGTGTCCCTCCTCTTACCCCACAATGTAGAGGACTCTGAGTGGTTGGTGTCCCTCCTGTTACCCACAATGTAGAGGACTCTGAGTGGTTGGTGTCCCTCCTCTTAACCCACAATGTAGAGGGCTCTGAGAGGTTGGTGTCCCTCCTGTTACCCTACAATGTAGAGGACTCTGAGTGGTTGGTGTCCCTCCTGTTACCCTACAATGTAGAGGACTCTGAGTGGTTGGTGTCCCTCCTCTTACCCAAATGTAGAGGACTCTGAGTGGTTGGTGTCCCTTTGCCCTACAATGTAGAGGACTCTGAGTGGTTGGTGTCCCTCCTTTTACCCTACAATGTAGAGGACTCTGAGTGGTTGGTGTCCCTCTTAACCCACAATGTAGAGGACTCTGAGTGGTTGGTGTCCCTCCTGTTACCCTACAATGTAGAGGACTCTGAGTGGTTGGTGTCCCTCCTCTTACCCTACAATGTAGAGGACTCTGAGTGGTTGGTGTCCCTCCTGTTACCCTACAATGTAGAGGACTCTGAGTGGTTGGTGTCCCTCTTACCCTACAATGTAGAGGACTCTGAGTGGTTGGTGTCCCTCCTGTTACCCTACAATGTAGAGGACTCTGAGTGGTTGGTGTCCCTCCTTTACCCTACAATGTAGAGGACTCTGAGTGGTTGGTGTCCTCCTCTTACCCTAATGTAGAGGACTCTGAGTGGTTGGTGTCCCTTGTTACCCTACAATGTAGAGGACTCTGAGTGGTTGGTGTCCCTCCTTTTACCCTACAATGTAGAGGACTCTGAGTGGTTGGTGTCCCTCTTAACCCTACAATGTAGAGGACTCTGAGTGGTTGGTGTCCCTCCTCTTACCCTACAATGTAGAGGACTCTGAGTGGTTGGTGTCCCTCTTACCCTACAATGTAGAGGACTCTGAGTGGTTGGTGTCCCTCCTCTTACCCTACAATGTAGAGCACTCTGAGTGGTTGGTGTCCCTCTTACCCCACAATGTAGAGGACTCTGAGTGGTTGGTGTCCCTCCTCTTACCCTACAATGTAGAGGACTCTGAGTGGTTGGTGTCCCTCCTCTTACCCTACAATGTAGAGGACTCTGAGTGGTTGGTGTCCCTCCTGTTACCCTACAATGTAGAGGACTCTGAGTGGTTGGTGTCCCTCCTTACCCTACAATGTAGAGGACTCTGAGTGGTTGGTGTCCCTGTTACCCTACAATGTAGAGGACTCTGAGTGGTTGGTGTCCCTCTTGCCCTACAATGTAGAGGACTCTGAGTGGTTG
>NW_025746507.1:0-25000 GCF_021184085.1 Oncorhynchus gorbuscha
CATCTCAGTTCACTGGTCCCTACGGCATAAAGCTCCGCCTCATCTCAGTTCACTGGTCCCTACGGCATAAAGCTCCGCCTCATCTCAGTTCACTGGTCCCTACGGCATAAAGCTCCGCCTCATCTCAGTTCACTGGTCCCTACGGCATAAAGCTCCGCCTCATCTCAGTTCACTGGTCCCTACGGCATAAAGCTCCGCCTCATCTCAGTTCACTGGTCCCTACGGCATAAAGCTCCGCCTCATCTCAGTTCACTGGTTCTACGGCATAAAGTCGCCTCATCTCAGTTCACTGGTCCCTACGGCATAAAGCTCCGCCTCATCTCAGTTCATACGGCATAAAGCTCCGCCTCATCTCAGTTCACTGGTCCCTAAAGCTCCGCCTCATCTCAGTTCACTGGTCCCTACGGCAAAGCTCCGCCTCATCTCAGTTCACTGGTCCCTACGGCATAAAGCTCCGCCTCATCTCAGTTCACTGGTCCCTACGGCATAAAGCTCCGCCTCATCTCAGTTCACTGGTCCCTCGGCATAAAGCTCCGCCTCATCTCAGTTCACTGGTCCCTACGGCATAAAGCTCCGCCTCATCTCAGTTCACTGGTCCCTACGGCATAAAGCTCCGCCTCATCTCAGTTCACTGGTCCCTACGGCATAAAGCTCCGCCTCATCTCAGTTCACTGGTCCCTACGGCATAAAGCTCCGCCTCATCTCAGTTCACTGGTCCCTACGGCATAAAGCTCCGCCTCATCTCAGTTCACTGGTCCCTACGGCATAAAGCTCCGCCTCATCTCAGTTCACTGGTCCCTACGGCATAAAGCTCCGCCTCATCTCAGTTCACTGGTCCCTACGGCATAAAGCTCCGCCTCATCTCAGTTCACTGGTCACGATGGCATAAAGCTCCGCCTCATCTCAGTTCACTGGTCCCTACGGCATAAAGCTCCGCCTCATCTCAGTTCACTGGTCACGATGGCAAAACCCATCCGTAGCACGCGCTCCAGCAGGTGTATCTCACTGATCATCCCTAAAGCCAACACCTCATTTGGCCGCCTTTCGTTCCAGTACTCTGCTGCCTGTGACTTGAACGAATTGCAAAAATCGCTGAAGTTGGAGACTTTTATCTCCCGCACCAACTTTAAACATCAGCTATCTGAGCAGATCACTGCAGCTGTACATAGTCTATTGGTAAATAAGCCCACCCATTTTCACCTGCCTCATTCCCACAGTTTTTATACTGTTTTTATTTATTTACTTTTCTGCTCTTTTGCACACCAATATCTCTACCTGTACATGACCATCTGATCATTTATCACTCCAGTGCTAATCTGCAATATTGTAATTATTCGCCTACCTCCTCATGCCTTTTGCACACATTGTACATAGACCCCCCCTTTTTTCTACTGTGTTATTGACTTGTTAATTGTTTACTCCATGTGTAACTCTGTGTTGTCTGTTCACACTGCTATGCTTTATCTTGGCCAGGTCGCAGTTGCAAATGAGAACTTGTTCTCAACTAGCCTACCTGGTTAAATAAAGGTGTTCTCAACTAGCCTACCTGGTTAAATAAAGGTGTTCTCAACTAGCCTACCTGGTTAAATAAAGGTGTTCTCAACTAGCCTACCTGGTTAAATAAAGGTGAAATAAAAAATAAATAAATAAATAAATAACACAACTACTGATGGCAGAAGAGAAAACACCCTTCTCAGCCTGAACCCAACGGGCCGGTTTCGGCCTTAACGTGCTGTGTCTGTACACCTTTTCAACCTACTACATGTCACTCTCAACCACAGCAGCTACAGACACTAGTCCTGCTAGGCTTCCAACATTGGCTGGGCCAGAGAAATGTGTGGCCGTGATGAAACCTATTTTTCTGATGATTGAAATGTATCACGTTACAATACGAATAGGCTGCAGTGCACTGAGGAGAATGACGATCCACAAGACCAGTATCAGAACCATCCCATAATAGGCTGCAGTGCACTGAGGAGAATGACGATTCACAAGACCAGTATCAGAACCATCCCATATTTCAATGTCCACAAGAGTATCAGAACCATCCCATAATAGGCTGCATCCTAAGAAAACACACCTATGACTGCCATAATGCTAGTGCACTGAGGAGAATGCGATCCACAAGCTGGACATAATCAGTGCAAGGAGTAGACAAGACCAGTAACTGATCCCATAATAGGCTTTGCACTGAATCAAACATCCATCCCAAAACACATGGGGCTTTTGATCAGATATTCAAATGGATGTTTGGCAGAAAATCTAGTTATTTATTTTATGTTTAAACATTCAAGGCATCCCATTTGTTATTTAATCCAAAAAATATCAGAACCATCCCATAATGATTGCATTTAATGACATGAATCAGAACCATCCCGTATGCAGTGTGTAATGACATCCACAAGAATACCATCCCGTATGCTGTGTAATGACATCCACAAGATATCAGAACCATCCCGTAATGCTGTGTAATGACATCCACAAGAATACCATCCCGTAATGCTGTGTAATGACATCACAAGAATACCATCCCATAATGCTGTGTGGGGAGAATGACATGATATACCATAATAGACTATGCTGTGTAATGACATGAATACCATCCCGTATGCTGTGTAATGACATGAACCAATATATGCTGCAGTAATGACATGAGAATCGTATGCTGTGTAATGACCATACATCCCATAATACCTGCAGTGTCACAAGACCATGCTGTGTAATGACATGAATATGATCAGAACCTCCCGTTATGTTAATGCCGACATCCTAACAAAATGCTGTGTAATGACATGAATACCTCGTATGCTGTGTAATGACATGGATACCTCGTATGCTGTGTAATGACATGAATACCTCGTATGCTGTGTAATGACATGGATACCTCGTATGCTGTGTAATGACATAAATTATGTTATTTAATGACAAAAATACCTATATTTTAATGACATGAATACCTCGTATGCTGTGTAATGACATGATACCTCGTATGCTGTGTAATGACATGAATACCTCGTATGCTGTGTAATGACATGAATACCTCGTATGCTGTGTAATGACATGAATAGATTATGCTGTGTAATGACATGAATACTATGCTGTGTAATGACATGGAACCTCGTATGCTGTGTAATGACATAATGCTGTGTAATGACACTGTGTAATGACATGAATACATCGTATGCTGTGCATGACATTCAGGCTACAGTATGGCATGATACCTCGTATGCTGTTACAGTACCTCGTATGTAATAGGCTTATGCTGGTAATGACATTAAGGCTACATTATGGCATGCATTCGTATGCTGGCATAATGACATTATGGCATGCATTAAGGCTACATTATGGCATGCATGAATACCTATGCATTATGGCATGCATTCAGGCTACATTATGGCATGCATACCTCGTATGCTGTGTAATGCATATATTATGAAGGCTACATTTATATATTCAGGCTAAGTCAGGTTATGGCATGCATTCAGGCTACATTATGGCATGCATTCAGGCTACTATGTGAGTGGCATGCATCAGGCTACATTATGGCATGCATTCAGGCTACATTATGGCATGCATTAAGGCTACATTATGGCATGCATTCAGGCTACATTATGGCATGCATTCAGGCTACATTATGGCATGCATTCAGGCTACATTATGGCATGCATCCAGGCTACATTATGGCATGCATTCAGGCTACATTATGGCATGCATTAAGGCTATATTATGGCATGCATTCAGGCTACATTATGGCATGCATTCAGGCTACATTATGGCATGCTAAATGTTTCTGATCAGTGATAAATGAGTTACCACTTCCAACTGCCCAGCCATAGATCAAATAACCAAATATACAGACAGAGATTCAGAGAAACAACATGTTGATTATCAGACAAGACACAGGCTTTAGGTAGGGAGTAGGACAGGCTTAGCTAGGACAGGTTCCTAGGAGAGTGAAGAGCTACATAAAGGCAGTAGGTTACTAGGAGTGAAGGACAGGTTCCTAGGAGAGTGAAGTAGCAGTAGGACAGGTTACTAGGGTGAAGAGCTATATAAGGTAGGGAGTAGGACAGGTTCCTAGGAGAGTGAAGGCTACATAAGGTAGGGAGTAGGGCTACTAGGAGAGTGAAGAGCTACATAAGGTAGGCAGTAGGACAGGTTACTAGGAGAGTGAAGAGCTACATAAGGTAGGGAGTAGGACAGGCTACTAGGAGAGTGAAGAGCTACATAAGGTAGGCAGTAGGACAGGTTACTAGGAGAGTGAAGAGCTACATAAGGTAGGCAGTAGGACAGGCTACTAGGAGAGTGAAGAGCTACATAAGGTAGCAGTAGGACAGGTAGGACAGGCCAGGTTCTAGAGATCAGCTCAATTTAGCTAACATTTCCCGGCCTAATTGTACACAATATCTAAACAGAGATTCACTGAAAACAGAAATTGGACATTGATTGATTTATCAAGACGAGTTCCCCGACGCTTGTCTCAAAAACAATCAAAACGATGCTGAAATGAAATGATCATCTGACCACAAGGTGACCACAAACAGTGACCACAAACAGTGACCACAAACAGTAAACCACAAACAGTGACCACAAACAGTGACCACAAACAGTGACCACAAACAGTGACCACAAACAGTGACCACAAACAGTGACCACAAACAGGCGCGAAAATCTGATATCAACTTTGGAGGGGCCAATTACATGACATTTTCTCAAGAGCAATTCCTGAGGGGGACACCAAAAGTAGTGCTGTAACACACAGCCTACGTTGTAATATGTTACATGTATATTGAGGAACCATAATCACTACTACTGGATAATTGATAGGTACAGTAGTTAACTGAAGGGTTGTCCCAACATGTTCCAATGTTTAAATGATTATAATACCACTAATAATAATAGTTATAACAGTGTTCCTTATCAGTCCAGTATGTACCTGGTTAAATAAAGGTGAAATACAAATTTGTAAAAGTTGTCGTCATTCAGTTGATCTTAACTAAGGTGAGTTGCTCACCGGGCTTGGGGTCGAACCGGGCCTGAGCTAGGGCTTCAGATCACCAGACAGAAACAGGAAGAGAGACAGGACAGAGAAAACAGACAGAAACAGGAAAAGGAAGAGAGAGACAGAGAACAGACAGAAACAGAGAGACAGAGAAGAGACAGAAACAGGAAGAGAGAGACAGACAGAAACAGGAAGAGAGAGACAGAGAACAGACAGAAAAGGAAGAGAGACAGAGAACAGACAGAAACAGGAAGAGAACAGACAGAAACAGACAGAGAACAGACAGAAACAGGAAGAGAGAGACAGAGAACAGACAGAAACAGGAAGAGAGAGACAGAGAACAGACAGAAACAGGAAGAGACAGAGAACAGACAGAAACAGACAGAACAGACAGAAACAGAAGAGAGAGAACAGACAGAAACAGACAGAAAACAGAAACAGAAGAGAGACAGAGAACAGACAGAAACAGGAAGAGAGAGACAGAGAACAGACAGAAACAGAAAGAGAAGAGAGAGACAGAGAACAGACAGAAACAGGAAGAGAGACAGAGAACAGACAGAAACAGAGAACAGAGAACAGACAGAAACAGAAAGAGAGAGACAGAGAACAGACAGAAACAGAAAAGAGAGAGACAGAGAACAGACAGAAACAGGAAGAGAGACAGAACAGACAGAACAGACAGAAACAGGAAGAGAGAGAGAGAACAGACAGAAAAGAGAAAGAACAGACAGAAACAGAACAGACAGAAACAGGAAGAGAACAGACAGAAACAGGAAGAGAGAGAGACAGAGAACAGACAGAAACAGAAAGAGAGAGAGAACAGACAGAAACAGGAAGAGAGAGACAGAGAACAGACAGAAACAGGAAGAGAGAGACAGAGAACAGACAGAAACAGAAAGAGAGAGACAGAGAACAGACAGAAACAGAAAGAGAGAGAGAACAGACAGAAACAGGAAGAGAGAGACAGAGAACAGACAGAAACAGGAAGAGAGAGACAGAGAACAGACAGAAACAGAAAGAGAGAGAGAACAGACAGAAACAGGAAAGAGAGAGACAGAGAACAGACAGAAACAGGAAGAGAGAGACAGAGAACAGACAGAAACAGAAAGAGAGAGAGAACAGACAGAAACAGGAAGAGAGAGACAGAGAACAGACAGAAACAGGATGAGAGAGAGAGAACAGACAGAAACAGGAAGAGAGAGACAGAGAACAGACAGAAACAGGAAGAGAGAGACAGAGAACAGACAGAAACAGGAAGAGAGAGACAGAGAACAGACACAAAGTGAAGAAGTGGGGGATATTAATAAAGAGTCTGACAGAACTGATTTGAAAGCAGCTTTCAGTCTGTCTATTAGTATGCAGGAGAGGAAATGGGAGTGGAGAGAGAGAAAGAGAAAGAGAAAGAGAGAGAGAGAGAGAGAGAGAGAGAGAGAGAGAGAGAGAGAGAGAGAAAGCGAGAGAAAGAAAGCGAGAGAAAGAAAGAGAGAGAGAGAGGGAGAGAGAGAGAGAGAGAGAGAGAGAGAGAGAGAGAGAGAGAGAGAGAGAGAGAGAGAGAGAGAGAGAGAGAGAGAGAGAGAGAGAGAGAGAGAGAGAGAGAGAGAGAGAAAGCGAGAGAAAGAGTGTACATCGCTAGGCAACCCCACAGTGGTCTGGTCTGCATGTGGACTGTAACTGTTTGGGTGGCTCTTTGTAATCACACTAATTGTTTTAATTGCTCACAAACATTTTGGGGGAGTGGTGGTCCAAAGCACATGTTTAAATTGAATTAAAAGTTGAATAGATTGAACCGTGTTCTGTGTGCTAAACACAGAGGAGCAGACTAGATGATTATGGTAAAGTCCCTAATAGCACCCTATTCCCTATAGGCTTCTGGTCAAAAGTAGCTCACTATATAGGGAATAGCAGGCCATTTGGGATGCAACCCTATGACATTGAGCCCCAACCTTATGACATTGAGCCCCAACCCTATGACCAACCCTATGACATTGAGCCCCAACCCTATGACATTGAGCCCCAACCCTATGACATTGAGCCCCAACCCTATGACATTGAGCCCCAACCCTATGACATTGAGCCCCAACCCTATGACATTGAGCCCCAACCCTATGACATTGAGCCCCAACCCTATGACATTGAGCCCCAACACTATGACATTGAGCCCCAACCCTATGACATTGAGCCCCAACCCTATGACATTGAGCCCCAACCCTATGACATTGAGCCCCAACACTACATTGAGCCCCAACCCTATGACATTGAGCCCCAACCCTATGACATTGAGCCCCAACACTATGACATTGAGCCCCAACCTATGACATTGAGCCCCATCTGAAATATAGACTGTAGCCCGGTGTGTTTAACAGCCCTAATAAATGACTCATCAAGAGGCGGTCCAGTGAGATGTAAAAGCTGTGTCTTCTACGGTAAACGGCTGTCATAAACTATGTACATATTCACACCAGACCCAGAGAACCAGAGTTCACTTCCAAAGAGAGGAACCATCTACCTGCAGTAAGGGAACACACACACACACCGCACCGAATGTCCATCTGCCAGTCATCTGTAGTTCGTTCGCCGTCCGTTCGCCGCAGTGGGTTTTAGGGACCACCCGCTCGCTGCTGTGCGTCTGACTGACGTCATGTTCGCGTGATTGTACATCTGCTTGTACTCGGTTTTCCAATTATGGCACTCTGTTGTACTCTCGGCCAGCAAACGCTACCAGTGTGTCCATACCCTTCAGATAGTACAGTCTCTAACTCTGCACAGTCCCTAACTCATACCCTTCAGATAGTACACTATCTCACACTTCCCTTCCATACCCTTCAGATAGTACACTAGTCTCTAACTCTGCACACTTCTCTTCCATACCCTTCAGATAGTACACTAGTCTCTAACTCTGCACACTTCCCTTCCATACCCTTCAGATAGTACACTAGTCTCTAACTCTGCACACTTCCCTTCCATACCCTTCAGATAGTACACTAGTCTCTAACTCTGTACCCTTCAGATAGTACACTAGTCTCTAACTCTGCACACTTCCCTTCCATACCCTTCAGATAGTACACTAGTCTCTAACTCTGCACACTTCCCTTCCATACCCTTCAGATAGTACACTAGTCTCTAACTCTACACTTCCCTTCCATACCCTTCAGATGTACACTAGTCTCTAACTCTGCACACTTCCCTTCCATACCCTTCAGATAGTACACTAGTCTCTAACTCTGCACACTTCCCTTCCATACCTCTCAGACTCTGCACACTTCCCTTCCATACACTAGTCTCTAACTCTGCACACTTCCCTTCCATACCCTTCACACTAGTCCTAACTCTGCCACTTCCCTTCCATACCCTTCAGATAGTACACTAGTCTCTCTAACTCTGCACACTTCCTTCCATACCCTCAGATAGTACACTAGTCTCTAACTCTGCACACTTCCCTTCCATACCCCTCAGATAGTACACTAGTCTCTAACTCTGCACACTTCCTTCCATACCCTTCAGATAGTACACTAGTCTCTAACTCTGCACACTTCTCTTCCATACTTCAGATAGTACACTAGTCTCTAACTCTGCACACTTCCCTTCCATACCCTCAGATAGTACACTAGTCTCTAACTCTGCACACTTCCCTTCCATACCCCTCAGATAGTACACTAGTCTCTAACTCTGCAACTTCCCTTCAATACCCTTCAGATAGTACACTAGTCTCTAACTCTGCACACTTCCCTTCCATACCCCCTCAGATAGTACACTAGTCTCTAACTCTGCACACTTCCTTCCATACCCTTCAGATAGTACACTAGTCCATACTTCCTTCAGATAGTACACTAGTCTCTAACTCTGCACACTTCACTAGTCCTTCCATACCCTTCAGATAGTACACTAGTCTCTCTTCCATACTCTGTACACTAGTCTCTAACTCTGCACACCCTTCCATACCCTTCAGATAGTACACTAGTCTCTAACTCTGCACACTTCCTTCCATACCCTTCAGATAGTACACCCCTCAGATAGTACACTAGTCTCTAACTCTGCACACTTCTATACTCAGATAGTACACAGTCTCTTGCACTTCCCTTCCATACCCTTCAGATAGTACACTAGTCTCTAACTCTGCACACTTCCCTTCCATACCCTTCAGATAGTACACTAGTCTCTAACTCTGCACACTTCCCTTCCATACCCCTTCAGATAGTACACTAGTCTCTAACTCTGCATACAGATAGTACACTAGTCTCTAACTCTGCACACTTCTTCCATACCCTTCAGATAGTACACTAGTCTCTAACTCTGCACACTTCCTTCCATACCCCTCAGATAGTACACTAGTCTCTAACTCTGCACACTTCCCTTCATACCCCTCAGATAGTACACAGTCTCTAACTTGCACACCCTTCCATACCCTTCAGATAGTACACTAGTCTCTAACTCTGCACACTTCCCTTCCATACCCTTCAGATAGTACACTAGTCTCTAACTCTGCACACTTCCCTTCCATACCCCTCAGATAGTACACTAGTCTCTAACTCTGCACACTTCCCTTCCATACCCCTCAGATAGTACACTAGTCTCTAACTCTGCACACTTCCCTTCCATACCCCTCAGATAGTACACTAGTCTCTAACTCTGCACACTTCCCTTCCATACCCTTCAGATAGTACACTAGTCTCTAACTCTGCACACTTCCCTTCCATACCCTTCAGATAGTACACTAGTCTCTAACTCTGCACACTTCCCTTCCATACCCTTCAGATAGTACACTAGTCTCTAACTCTGCACACTTCCTTCCATACCCTTCTTCTAACTCTCCACTTCCCTTCCATACCCTTCAGATAGTACACTAGTCTCTAACTCTGCACACTTCCCTTCCATACCCCTCAGATAGTACACTAGTCTCTAACTCTGCACACTTCCCTTCCATACCCCTTCAGATAGTACACTAGTCTCTAACTCTGCACACTTCTCTAACTCTCCATACCCTTCAGATAGTACACTAGTCTCTAACTCTGCACACTTCCTTCCATACCCTTCAGATAGTACACTAGTCTCTAACTCTGCACACTTCCCTTCCATACCCTTCAGATAGTACACTAGTCTCTAACTCTGCACACTTCCCTTCCATACCCTTCAGATAGTCTAGTCTCTAACTCCACTTCCCTTCCATACCCTTCAGATAGTACACTAGTCTCTAACTCTGCACACTTCCCTTCCATACCTTTAGGCTTGTGAACATTTAGTCCTAAATGTAATTTTGGTATCCATATTTATAGAGGCAAATACTACCAGATAAAAGCCTCTCTTTCAAACCTCTTGTTGGCAAGTTGTTGCTAACACAAGGTAGATAACACACACATGCTATGATCCGTATTGATGTGCAGTTACAAGAGCAGTCCAACTGGCTGGCCACAGGGGTCAATCATCCCCATGACCCACTGTTCTACACCCTGCCAATCAGACAACAGAGCTCTAAACCCTGCCAATCAGACAGCAGAGGTCTAAACCCTGCCAATCAGACAGCAGAGCTCTAAACCCTGCCAATCAGACAGCAGAGCTCTAAACCCTGCCAATCAGACAGCAGAGCTCTAAACCCTGCCAATCAGACAGCAGAGCTCTAAACCCTGCCAATCAGACAGCAGAGGTCTAAACCCTGCCAATCAGACAGCAGAGCTCTACACCCTGCCGATCAGACAGCAGAGCTCTAAACCCTGCCAATCAGACAGCAGAGCTCTAAACCCTGCCAATCAGACAGCAGAGCTCTAACCCTGCCAATCAGACAGCAGAGCTCTAAACCCTGCCAATCAGACAGCAGAGCTCTAAACCCTGCCAATCAGACAGCAGAGGTCTAAACCCTGCCAATCAGACAGCAGAGGTCTAAACCCTGCCAATCAGACAGCAGAGGTCTAAACCCTGCCAATCAGACAGCAGAGCTCTAAACCCTGCCAATCAGACAGCAGAGCTCTAAACCCTGCCAATCAGAAACCAGTGCAGCTGCCATGGCAACTGATTATATTAGTTAAAGGGACAATACACTTCAAAAGTTTTGTATTAAGTTGTTCAGATTCTACGAATAACAATAATCTGAAATAAACATTTACTTTATTCTCTCTTCATTAGCAATAACAACTATTGTATCACATGAAGAAATAGTTAATTATTCAGTTGAGTACGAGTGACGAGGACAACAGTGTATTTGCATCCTATGGGCCCTATAGATCAGAGGGGAATATGCTCTCGGTCTACATACCAAATGGCACCCTATTCCCTATATAGTGCACTAATTTAGACTAGAACCTATAGGGCCCAACAGAGAATAGGGTGCCATTTGGGACACTGGGAATCACCCAGCAGGAGTCTTCTTCCCCATCCATCCATCTCTTCACAATTCAACTCTCTGCGTCCTGTTTCGCTCACTCTGTTTCCCCAACAATATGCTGGTCAGTAAATGAGAGAGGGGGGGGAAGTACAACTGTTGACAGCTTGTCAGGGTCTGACTCAAATGAAAGCAGAGAGACAAAATGTCTTCGTCATTTGTTGGGAAAAGGAGTCTTAACGTGTTTCCAAATGGCACCGTATTCCATATATGGTTTTCCTGTGGGTAGTGGTTAAACGTAGTGCACTAAACAGGGAGCCATTTGGGATTGACATTAGAATTAGTGAAGCATTTTCCCCCAGATTGGACTCAGGAGCTTGGGGCTTAATGAAGTGGAAACAGGGGGTGGGGAGTGTGGGGGTGGCCAGGCCAGGCCAGGCCAGGGTAGTAGGGTAGTAGAATGGGGCAATTGTTGTCAAGAAAGCCCTCATGTCGAGTCTGCTTTGATGTCTTCCTGCAGGGATAGAGTTCATTTCAACAGTAGCATTCAACCCCAAAGCCAATTTTTGTTTGCAGATTACTAGAAAATTGTTTGGAGAAAATTCTTACTTTCTCTGTAAAGTATGTTGTGAAATGCACTTTAAATAATTGTAACTTGACAAGTTTGTGGACTAATTTACAACATTAATTTATTATTTATAATTGTCAGGTATGAGGCATTTTCCACAAAATGTTTTTATAATGTTTTAATAGCTGAATTACTCGAATTCCTGACCGCAGCATCCACTGATCTGTAATGTGTTCTATCCATGTCAGTCATTCACTCTCTGTCTCTCTCTCTCTCTCTCTCTCTCTCTCTCATGACAATATCAATATTCACGAAAGATTCCTCCTCTCTTTCCCAGTGCGTCTAGAGTCCTCCTCTCTTTCCCAGTGCCTCTATAATAGCAGACAAGCTCCCACTGATCCATTGTGTCGCAAAGCCTTTCTCATGCATGTCTTGAATGAAAGCCAGCGTATCGACGGGCTAAGGATAATCACGTTTAGAAAGGCTTAGCGTCTCTAAACGAAGCTGCGCTGTGTTTCTGCCTCTTGTCTCTAACACTAGTATTGTTTTACTGTGGAGAAAAACATCAGGAGTCTCAAATGAGATGTTCGGGAATGTGGATAGGCTATGTGAGAGCATGCAACTCAGAACAAAACGTTTAGAGCAATGCAAAACTATATTGCCCATATAGCGGTCAAAAAACATGGGTTTGGGGTGATTTAAATCGGTGTTGCTAAAATGGAAAGTTTGACAACTGCACTTTGAACACAAATGAAAAGCAACGTTGTTTTTTAAAATAAATCAAATGTACCTGTTAGAATGTCAAGCGGATCGACGCGTCGCTTCCCTTTTTGGGTTTAGTTCTCACAGGTGCAGAGACGCTTCCTGTCCCTCCCGCGACACACCCGAGGTCATCAAATGTCCATCTTCACTGACCGTTGTCCAACTCTTGCTCGATGGAATGAACCGAACACGTTTCAAAGTTGTGAATGAAATCGTAGTTACAAGAAGTTGTAACTTCGCTGTAAAGAAGGGACGTGGCAGAGTTGGAGGTGCATTATTCTCAGCCTACAGTGTAGGATTCTTAGGATGGAAATTGCCAGTTGTCAGTGTTGGAGGAGGTTCTCTCAACAGCACAAAGTGGATATTTGCATTTAGCCAACCCTCCCCTCGCCTTTCATCGCTACCATTGTTTGTCACAGCCCGGGCTCTTATTTGGCTCCCACACAAATCCGTGATGGCCAGAGCTCAAAGAGTGTAGCGCACCCGGGAGTTATGCTACTCTGTCATTACAATGTCGTATATGTCGTGGTATGAAACACAACATTAGTTTACTACAGACCGTTCATCTATGCGCTAATCTCTGAATCGTTTAAAAAGACAGAGAGACAATACGCCTACAAAGGAGGGAATTCCAAATGGGGTGCCAATATTGACAAGGGAAATATTGACACCCCAGGGTTCTGGAGTAAGACAGCCCATGAAACGTATAAATTGTATGAGGCATTTCTAAGTTATATTTTTCAAGAACCAATGGCTATATATAATTAATTTAAACAATCTAAAAATGTATGTAAAAAAAGTCCCAGATTGCTCATATCAATCCCTCCTAAACAAAATGGTGTCACTAGTTTTGCTGTCTGCCGTTGTACGCATCGGATATATACAGATCATACATTCGATTTGTAACATTCGATTTTTCATTGACAAACAATCACAATGCAGACAGTTCCAGAATGCACCATCCCTCCTGACAGCAACAGGTGTCCTCTAGTGGCCTCGTCTTTTCCCTGGACATTGTATTCTGCCGTCTCTAACCACACTGTGGCGGCAGAGCACCATTCTTTGACGCATGGTACAAACAACCGTGAAGCATTCTGGGACATAACAGGGCTAGGAAACGTAACAATATCAATATACAGTATATATCATGTTTATTCAAATACATCTAGGACAAAAGACATATATGCATCATTATAATTCATGATGAAATAACATGCATATAAATACAGTTTTATTACAGTAAAATGTGTATACATATATAGATGTCAATGCTTACATAGCTAGATATTTCTTGCATTAAAACTGCCAGTGGTGATTTGATATTGTTCCTCTGGTTCTGGAACCCCAACAGCAGGGTTCCGGTTCCAATGAGGAAGTAGTAGAGAGAACAGCGAAGGAGCAGCACCTAACACCTGAGATACACCGTTGGGAGGAAAGCTCTCATACACACAAGACACACGGAGAGGCAGTGTCCCAAATGTCACGCTATTCCCTAAATAGTGCACTACTTTAGACTAGAGTCCTATGAGCCCTGGTCAAAGGTTGTATACTATAAAACGAATAGTGTGCCATTTGGGACGAAGGAGACAGTACCTAGCTTCTGGGGACAAGAAAATCTATGGGTCAACACCAAGGAGGAAATGATGTCACTTTTGATGACCTCTGACCTCTGTCCACATAGAGCTGTACTGTATCTGTTCTCCCTTTGTGAAGGTCCAGGCGTAGAGAGGAGTAGCTTGGTCCAGCAGGATGTTTAACCTCATTTCATTCAGATTCAGAACTGTGCCATAGAAAACGTCTTACAAAACTGCAACCCTTTACAATGGAATAACCACAGCAGTCAGACACACTCCAGTTTCCATCAGTGAGTCTGATCCCAGGATATCTCAGGGAAACTGTCTGGCTCTGGCAGCCTGCCTGGCACTAAATGGAGGAGGGTTCAGATCCTGGGCTGTCTGAATGGCACCTTGTTATATAGTGCACTACATTTGGCAAACGTCTACAGGGTTAGAGTTAGGGCTAACCAATAGGGCTCTGGTCAAAAGTGGTGCACTATATAGGGAATAGGGTGCCATCTCAGATTGGGCAGCCTCAGGACAGAAGGGGAGACATTCCCATTGGGTGAGGAGGTTGAGTCCTTCTTCAGACAGACGGGTGTGATCAGTCGGTCCTTTAAAGGTCTCTCAGTCTCTGACTGTTACTGGCGTCCTATTGGGTCATGTCTGGTGGTGGTGGTGGTAGTGGTGGTGATGGTGGTGTTCGTGGTGGTGTCGGTGCTCGTGACGCTGCACCAGAGGCAACACAAAGGACCCAGGGCTGCCGGGCAGCCCAGACCCCTGCTCCCTCTCCTTCTCCCTCTCCAGACAAGGAGGAGGGGGAGCCTGATGCTGATGCTGGGGATTGGAGTGAGGTGACAGGGGGCGTTTTGGACGGGGACAGGCCCTGACCCTCCCTGGCTTTGGCCCGGAGCCGTTTGCTGTGGCTGTGCTGCAGAGGGTGCTGGTGGTGGCTGGAGGAGGGGAGGTGGTACACATCCTGACCTCCGTGACCCCCAGATGAGGAGTTCCCTGTATGCAGCAGGGTCTGGAGAGGAGGAGGCTGAGGAGGGTAATGTCCCCCAACGTGGTATTTACTGGACTTGGCCCTTTCAAGTCCCCCATTGGTCCCTCCGACGCCGGATCCTTTAGATGTTCCTCTGGGGGACTTCAGGAAGTGTGACGCTCCCCGACCCCGGGCTTCTAGAGGGGTGTAGTTCTCACTGATGACCTGCGAGCGGCGCTGGTGGGCGTGGGCGGCGTGGGCCTCGGGCTCCTGGGAACGGGAGCGGTTCTGGGACTGGGAGGCCCGCACATGGGTCTCCTGGGGGGGCGGGGGAGGGGTGGATCCTGGAGGAGGGAGAGAGAGAGAGAATAGAGAGAAAAAAAGAGAGAGAGAAAGACAGAGCGAGAAAGAGAGATAGACGGAGAGAGAGATTACAGAGAGCGAGAGAGATCACAGAAAGAAAGAGAGAAAGATTACAGTGAGCGAGAGAGAGATCACAGAAGAGAGAGAGAGAGAGAGAATACAGTGAGCGAGAGAGAGAGAGAGAGAGAGAGAGAGAGAGAGAGAGAGAGAGAGAGAGAGAGAGAGAGAGAGAGAGAGAGAGAGAGAGAGAGAGAGAGAGAGATTGCAGAGAGTGAGAGACAGGGACATCACAGAGAAAAAGAGAGAGAGAGAGAGAGAGAGAGAGTGTGAGAGCGAGAGCGAGAGAAATGACAGAGAAAGATAGAGATGATAGAGAAAGAGAGAGAGAAAGAGATTGCAGAGAGTGAGAGACAGGGACAGGAACATCAGAGAGAGAGAGAGAGAGAGAGAGAGAGAGAGAGAGAGAGAGAGAGAGAGAGAGAGAGAGAGAGAGAGAGAGAGAGAGAGAGAGAGAGAGAGAGAGAGAGAGGCAGAGAGAAGAGAGAGAGAGAGAGAGATGACAGAGAAAGAAAGAGAGAATCCCATTATATGTTCTATGGACTCACTCTGTGTTTAACATGATGTTTTAATGACTACCTCATCTCTGTACCCCACACATACTGTACAATTATCTGCAAGGTCCCTCAGTCAAGCAGTGAATTTCAAACACAGCTTCAACCATAAAGACCAGGGAGCTTTTGCACCTACTGGTAGATGGGTCAAAATAAAAAAGATGACATTGAATATTCCTTTGAGCCTGGTGAAGTTATTACACTTTGGATGGTGCGTCAATACACCCAGTCACTATAAAAATACAGGTGTCCTTCCTAACTCAGTTGCCAGAGAGGAAGGAAACCGCTCAGGGATTTCACCATGAGGCCAATGATGACTTTAAAACAGTTACAGAGTTTAATGGCTGTGATAATAGATAGCTGAGGATGGATCAACAACATTGTAGTTACTCCACAATACTAACCGAAATGACAGAGTGAATAGAAGGAAGCCTGTAGAGTATAAAAATATTCCAGAACATGCATTTTGTTTGCAACAAGGCACTAAAAGTAAAACTGTGAAAAAATGTGAAAAAGCTATTCACTTTTTGTCCTTAATACAAAGTGTTATGTTTGGAGCAAGTCCAATGCAACATTACTGAGTATCACTTGACATATTTTCAGGAATAGTGGCGGCAGCATCATGTTATGGGTATGATTGTAATCGTTAAGGACTGGGGAGTTTTTCAGGATAAAAAATAAAACGGAGTGGAGCTAAGCACAGAGAAAAACCTGGTTCAGTTTACTTTCCACCAGACACTGGGAGATGAATTCACCTTTCAGCAGGACAATAACCTGGTTCAGTCTACTTTCCACCAGACACTGGGAGATGAATTCACCTTTCAGCAGGACAATAACCTGGTTCAGTCTACTTTCCACCAGACACTGGGAGATGAATTCACCTTTCAGCAGGACAATAACCTGGTTCAGTCTACTTTCCACCAGACACTGGGAGATGAATTCACCTTTCAGCAGGACAATAACCTACAACACAAGGTCAAATCTACACTGGAATTACCAAGAAGACAGTGAATGTTCCTTAGTGGTAGAGTTAAAGTTTGGACTTGGACTGTTTGAAAATCAGTTTGGACTGCTTGAAAATCTATGGCAAGACCGGAAAATGGTTGTCTGGAAATGATCAAGAACCAATTTGACAGAGCTTAGAGAATTTTGAAAAGAAGAGTGGACAAATGTTGCTCAATCCAGGTGTAGAAATCTACCCAGAAAGACTCATAGCTCAGGGGTTGAACACCCATCTAAACTAACATATATTTGTATATATTTTTCATGTTTTTTAAACATTTTATACAAATGTTCAAATTGTTCTTACACTTTGACATTACAGAGTACTTTCTGTAAATTGTTGACGAAAAAATCACAATTAAATCTATTTGAATCCAACTCAACAAAATGTGGAAAAAGTCAAGGCGTGTGAATCCTCTCTGAAGGCAGTGTATGTTGTATAATAGACAAGTTCACTACAAGGCCACTTTATTCTCTTGAGGTTTAGTTGGCTATCTGGCTCCAACACATTTTAATTGTTAGTACAGGGAGAGAGATAAGCTGAGTGGTACCAACCTTCAAACCTGGAGGTGTAGTTCTCTATACCAGCTAGGTCCAGATAGTGATTCCTCCTCTCAGTGTTCTCATCCACACAGTAATGCTGTCCCTCACTGCTCTGACCTGGGAGGGCTGGCCTGGTGTAGGAGGACAGACGTCTGTTAGGGTGTGTGTGTGTGTGTGTGTGTGTGTGTGTGTGTGTGTGTGTGTGTGTGTGTGTGTGTGTGTGTGTGTGTGTGTGTGTGTGTGTGTGTGTGTGTGTGTGTGTGTGTGTGTGTGTGTGTGTGTGTGTGTGTGTTGACCTGATGTGAGAAGAAAGCCGTCTGTCTGCTGATCGTCCCTCCTCCTGGTGAAGGCGTCCTGACTCCCGGTCTGATGAGAGACAACAACATGTAAACATAAACAACTACAACATAAACAAAAACAAACAACTAGCTACAACCCATAGAGAGAGACTGTATACAGCCATGATAAAGTTCACATAGATCTCCCTCCCTCCCTCTCTCTCTCTCTCTCTCTCTCTCTCTCTCTCTCTCTCTCTCTCTCTCTCTCTCTCTCTCTCTCTCTCCTCCCTCTCTCCCTCCCTCTCTCCCTCCTCTCCCTCTCTCCCTCCCTCCCTCCCTCCCTCCCTCCCCTCTAAACATTCTCTCCTCTCCTCTCTCCCTCCTCCCTCCCTCCCTCCCTCCCTCCCCCCCTCCCTCCCTCCCTCCCTCCCTCTCCCTCCCTCCCTCCCTCCTCTCCTCCTCCTCCCTCCCTCCCTCCCTCCCTCCTCCCTCCCTCCCTCCCTCCCTCCCTCCCTCCCTCCCTCCCGAAATAAACAATACAAATGAACAGTAAACATTAACACTCACAGAAGTTCCAAAAGATTAAAGACATTACAAATGTCATAATATGTACAAAAGGGAAAATAAATAAACATAAATATGGGTTGTATTTACAATGGTGTTTGTTCTTCACTGGTTGCCCTTTTCTTGTGGCAACAGATCACAAATCTTGCTGCTGTGATGTCACACTGTGGTATTTCACCCAGTAGATATGGGAGTTTTTCAAAATTGGGTTTGTTTTCAAATTCTGTGTGGGTCTGTGTAATCTGAGGGAAATATGTGTAGTTTCCACCTCATTTTGTGGGCAGTGTGCACAAAGCATGTCTTCTCTTGAGAGCCAGGTCTGCCTACGGCTGCCTTTCTCAATAGCAAGTCTATACTCACTGAGTCTGTACATAGTCAAAGCTTTCCTTAAGTTTGGTCAGGTATCTGCCACTATGTACTCTCTGTTTAGGGTCAGTCACAGTGGTCAGGTATTCTGGCGCTGTGTACTCTCTGTTTAGGGTCAGTCACAGTGGTCAGGTATTCTGGCGCTGTGTACTCTCTGTTTAGGGTCAGTCACAGTGGTCAGGTATCTGCCACTATGTACTCTCTGTTTAGGGTCAGTCACAGTGGTCAGGTATTCTGGCGCTGTGTACTCTCTGTTTAGGGTCAGTCACAGTGGTCAGGTATTCTGGCGCTGTGTACTCTCTGTTTAGGGTCAGTCACAGTGGTCAGGTATTCTGGCGCTGTGTACTCTCTGTTTAGGGTCAGTCAACATTCTAGTTTGCTCTGTTTTTTTTATTCTTTCCAGTGTGTCAAGTAATTATCTTTTAGTTTTCTCATCATCTTCTTGGGTCTAATTGTGCTGGACCAGCTTGCTGAGGGGACTCTTCTCCAGGTTCATCTCTCTGTAGGTGATGGCTTTGTTATGGAAGGTTTGGGAATCACTCTTCTCCAGGTTCATCTCTCTTAGGGACTCTTCTCCAGGTTCATCTCTCTGTAGGTGATGGCTTTGTTATGGAAGGTTTGGGAATCACTTCCTTTAGGGGACTCTTCTCCAGGTTCATCTCTCTGTAGGTGATGGCTTTGTTATGGAAGGTTTGGGAATCACTTCCTTTAGGGGACTCTTCTCCAGGTCCATCTCTCTGTAGGTGATGGCTTTGTTATGGAAGGTTTGGGAATCACCTCCTTTTAGGTGGTTGTAGAATTTAACAGCTCTTTTCTGGACTCTGATCATTAGTGGGTATCGGCCTAATTCTGCTCTGCATGCATTATTTGGTGTTTTACGTTGAACACAGAGGATATTTTAGCATAATTCTGCATGCAGAGTCTCAATTTGGTGTTTGTCCCATTTTGTGAATTCTTGGTTGGTAAGCAGACCCCAGACCTCACATCCATAAAGGGCAATGGGCTCTATGACTGATTTAAGTATTTTTAGCCAGATCCTAATTGGTATGTCAAATGTTATATTCCTTTTGATGGCATAGAAGGTCTTGTCTCTCAGCTCGTTCACAGGTTCCTGGAAGTTACCCGTGGTGCTGATGTTTAGGTCGAGGTATGTATAGTTTTTGATGGCATAGAAGGTCTTGTCTCTCAGCTCGTTCACAGGTTCCTGGAAGTTACCCGTGGTGCTGATGTTTAGGTCGAGGTATGTATAGTTTTTTGTGTGCTCTTGGGCAATGGTGTCTAGATGGAATTTGTATTTGTGGTCCTGGTGACTGGACCTTTTTGGAACACCATTATTTTTGTCTTACTGAGATTTACTGTCAGGGCCCAGGTAGAGTATGTCTGTATTATTTTAGTGAATCAACATAGTGAAGGCGTAGACTCAGGTTTTCTGGGTCTCTAT
This sequence comes from Oncorhynchus gorbuscha, assembly GCF_021184085.1. Lineage (NCBI taxonomy): Eukaryota > Metazoa > Chordata > Actinopteri > Salmoniformes > Salmonidae > Oncorhynchus > Oncorhynchus gorbuscha. Next base: position 20,352 of record NW_025746507.1, read on the forward strand.
GTTTTTGGTTGGATAGGTTTCACAATTCCTTTCTTAGATTTTAGCATTTTTCATTAAACCATTTGTCATTGTTGTTCATTTTCTTTGGTTTTCTGTTTGAAATTTTGAGATTTGATATGGAAGCTGAGAGGTCAAATATACTGTTTAGAGTTTACACCATCACTATTACAGTGAAACATTTTGTCCAGGAAGTTGTGTAAAAGGGATTGAATTTGTTGTTGCCTAATTGTTTTTTAGTAGGTTTCCACACTACTCTCCTTTCCTCCATCTTGCTTTTTTTAAATACATTTTTTGGGGGTATTTTCACCCCTTTTTTCTCCCCAATTTCGTATCAAATTGGTAGTTACAGTCTTGTCTCATCGCTGCAACTCCCGTACAGACTCGGGAGAGGCGAAGGTCGAGAGCCGTGCGTCCCCAAGCTGCACTGCTTCTTGACACAATGCCCATCCAACCCGGAAGCCAGCCGCACCAATGTGTTGGAGGAAACATCGTACACCTGACGACCGTGTCAGCTTGCACTGCGCCCGGCCCGCCACAGGAGTCACTAGTGCGAGATGAGACAAGGACATCCCTGCCGGTCAAACCCTCCCCTAACCCGGACGACGCTGGGCCAATTGTGCGCCGCCCCATGGGTCTCCCGGTCGCGGCCGGCTGCGACAGAGCCTGGGCTCGAACCCAGAATCTCTAGGGGCACAGCCTTAGACCACTGCGCCACTCGGGAGGCCCTCTATAACCATTATTAATATTATTCAGTTCCTTTGGCTTTGATGCTTCATGATTGAGTATTGCTCTGTTCAAGTAGACTGTGATTTTGCTGTGGTCTGATAGGGGTGTCAGTGGGCTGACTGATAAAGTAGTCTATGGTACTACTGCCAAGAAATGAGCTGTAGGTGTTCCTACCGTAGGAGTCCCCTCAATGCCTACCATTGACTATATACATACCCAGCGTGTGACAGAGCTGCAGGAGTTGTGGCACGTTTTTGTTGGTTATGTTGTTGTAGTTGTGCCTAGGGGGCACATGGGGGAGGGAATGCTGTCACCTCCAGGTAGGTGTTTGTCCCCCTGTTTGCTGAGGTATCCCTCCCTCCATGTCTCTTACCTGGTCCAGTGGAGATGTGGTCTCTCCTGCGAGCACTGGGCTCTGGTGCGACGGTCAGCTTGACCCGTAGGGTCTTCCTCTTACTGTGGCAGGACGAGTGATTGACCGAGGCATCCACCACATCATAGATGGTGTGCATCAGACTGGACATGTCCTGGGGAGGAGGAGGAGGAGGAGGAGGAGGAGGGAGGAGGAGGAGGAGGAGGAGGAGGTGGAGGAGGTGGAGGAGGAGGAGGAGGAGGAGGAGGGGGAGGAGGAGGAGGAGGAGGAGGAGGAGGAGGGGAGGAGGAGGAGGAGGAGGGGAGGAGGGGAGGAGGAGGAGGAGGAGGGAGGGGGGAGGAGGGGAGGAGGAGGAGGAGGAGGAGGGAGGGAGGAGGAGGAGGAGGAGGAGGAGGAGGAGGAGGAGGAGGAGGAGGGCTGGAGGAGGAGGAGGGGACAAACACAGCTTATTATAACACATTATAACCTTCTCAGTAAGGACAGAGGTAAAGGCTTCACTGTTCCTTATATAGGGCACTAACTTTGACCAGGATCTATAGGGCTGTAGTCAAAAGTAGTGCACTATGTCGGGAGGAGGGTGCTATTTGGGATGGAGACATATGGTGTTAACCCTGGTGTCCTGACATCTGGCCCTCATACCATCATGGCCTAATTATCCGCAGCTTCCAATTGGCTCATTCATCCCCCCTGTAACTATTCCCCAGGTGGTTGCTGTAAATGAGAATGTTCTCAGTCAACTGACCTGGTAACTCATTCATCTCCCTGTAACTATTCCCAGGTGGTTGCTGTAAATGAGAATGTTCTCAGTCAACTGACCTGGTAACTCATTCATCTCCCTGTAACTATTCCCCAGGTGGTTGCTGTAAATGAGAATGTTCTCAGTCAACTGACCTGGTAACTCATTCATCTCCCTGTAACTATTCCCCAGGTGGTTGCTGTAAATGAGAATGTTCTCAGTCAACTGACCTGGTAAAATAAGGGTTGAATAAATAAAAAGAAGCCTTACCTCTTTAGTAACTTTGCCACTGTTGTCAAAATCATAGAGGGTGAAGATCCATTCCTGACGATTATCCTCCTCCACTGATACGTCACACTCTAGGTCCTGTCGGCATGGAGACACACGGAATACTCCTCGTTAATGACAAAGACAGCATCCTGTCCAGGAAGTGTATCAGACTGCTTCACGCTACAAGGCCGTTCTGGCTGGGACAAGGCTTACTTACTTAATAACAAAAATACACCCCTATGGGTCCTGGTCAAAATGTGTGCACTATATAGAGAATAGGGTGCTATTTGGGACGAATCCTAGGTGATCCTTTTGCCTAGAAACACAAACACAGTGACTTTGACAACCAGCAGAGGGCAGCAGAGTCAAACCTTTTCTTTCCTACTGCAGCATTTATTCTCTCCACACAGTCACACTCTCCACTACTGACTGCTTTTCTACAGTCACTCACCCTCCCCTCCTGGCTGCTTTTCCACAGTCACTCACCCTCCCCTCCTGGCTGCTTTTCCACAGTCACTCACCCTCCCCTCCTGGCTGCTTTTCCACAGTCACACTCTCCACTACTGACTGCTTTTCCACAGTCACTCACCCTCCCCTCCTGACTGCTTTTCCACAGTCACTCACCCCCCCTCCTGGCTGCTTTTCTACAGTCACTCACCCTCCCCTCCTGGCTGCTTTTCTACAGTCACTCACCCTCCCCTCCTGGCTGCTTTTCCACAGTCACTCACCCTCCCCTCCTGGCTGCTTTTCTACAGTCACTCACCCTCCCCTCCTGGCTGCTTTTCTACAGTCACTCACCCTCCCCTCCTGGCTGCTTTTCTACAGTCACTCACCCCCCCCTCCTGGCTGCTTTTCTACAGTCACTCACCCTCCCCTCCTGGCTGCTTTTCAAAGCAGGAATATAAAACCAGTCAAATAATCACATTCAGCAAAAGCCCTTTAACTGCCGTGACGACCTGCAGTTGGAGAAGAGAGGGAGAAAAGGAGAAGAGAGGGAAGGGGAGGAGGAATGCCCTACCACCACAATATAACATCATGTCTTTCTTCCTGGGCCAGGAAAAAGACGTTAACCACAATTCTCAGTTACAGCTTTTCTGGAAGTAACTTTGATTCAGAGGTATCTGGTAACAGAACTGTAACTGGGAAAATAAACGATGTGAGCGACAGGCGGGCAGAGAGGCTGTGCTGCAGACATAGAGAGAGAATGTAGTGTACACTACATTCAACATGTAAGATCCATAGCATGTAGTGTACACTACATTCAACATGTAAGATCCATAGCATGTAGTGTACACTACATTCAACATGTAAGATCCATAGCATGTAGTGTACACTACATTCAACATGTAAGATCCATAGCATGTAGTGTACACTACATTCAACATGTAAGATCCATAGCATGTAGTGTACACTACATTCAACATGTAAGATCCATAGCATGTAGTGTACACTACATTCAACATGTAAGATCCATAGCATGTAGTGTACACTACATTCAACATGTAAGATCCATAGCATGTAGTGTACACTACATTCAACATGTAAGATCCATAGCATGTAGTGTACACTACATTCAACATGTAAGATCCATAGCATGTAGTGTACACTACATTCAACATGTAAGATCCATAGCATGTAGTGTACACTACATTCAACACGTAAGATCCATAGCATGTAGTGTACACTACATTCAACACGTAAGATCCATAGCATGTAGTGTACACTACATTCAACACGTAAGATCCATAGCATGTAGTGTACACTACATTCAACACGTAAGATCCATAGCATGTAGTGTACACTACATTCAACACGTAAGATCCATAGCATGTAGTGTACACTACATTCAACACGTAAGATCCATAGCATGTAGTGTACACTACATTCAACACGTAAGATCCATAGCATGTAGTGTACACTACATTCAACACGTAAGATCCATAGCATGTAGTGTACACTACATTCAACACGTAAGATCCATAGCATGTAGTGTACACTACATTCAACACGTAAGATCCATAGCATGTAGTGTACACTACATTCAACACGTAAGATCCATAGCATGTAGTGTACACTACATTCAACACGTAAGATCCATAGCATGTAGTGTACACTACATTCAACACGTAAGATCCATAGCATGTAGTGTACACTACATTCAACACGTAAGATCCATAGCATGTAGTGTACACTACATTCAACACGTAAGATCCATAGCATGTAGTGTACACTACATTCAACACGTAAGATCCATAGCATGTAGTGTACACTACATTCAACACGTAAGATCCATAGCATGTAGTGTACACTACATTCAACACGTAAGATCCATAGCATGTAGTGTACACTACATTCAACACGTAAGATCCATAGCATGTAGTGTACACTACATTCAACATGTAAGATCCATAGCATGTAGTGTACACTATATTCAACATGTAAGATCCATAGCATGTAGTGTACACTACATTCAACATGTAAGATCCATAGCATGTAGTGTACACTACATTCAACATGTAAGATCCATAGCATGTAGTGTACACT